>NC_090395.1:61788304-62088304 GCF_036365525.1 Heterodontus francisci | reverse complement strand
GGCAACATATGAGAGAATTTTTGACCTCAAAAGGTAGCTCCCTGGAGAGAAAGGGAGAGAACCAGAAAAACATCACCAAAATGCTGTCTAGCCGAGAGCTGAGAGACCCAGCAAAAGCCAAAGAAGGTGTCCTGCTGTGAATTCTGCACTTCAACTTGTGCAGCAGAGAAGTGGAAGTGATCGCCATTTCCAGACTGAAATCCCAACCACCAGAGAAGTCTATAAACAACCCAGGTCTGCAACTTTAAAAGAGAAATTAACCTCAGAGAAGATTCAACAGGTTTATTGGGAACCCCGAACATCTACTTCACTTCAAACAACTTAACTCTTTTCCTCTCTATTTATCTCTTTGTGTGTGCGTGTGTGTGTGCACGCATGTGTGTGTGCGTGTGTGTGTGTGTGCACGCATGTGTGTGTGTGTGTGTGTGCATGCAAGTGAATGCGTGTGTGGGTATGATTGCAAAAAGTTTGGGAATAAATATTGCTCGATAAATAGTGAATCTTCTGTTTTGAACCTACAAGAAAACCTGTTGTTATCTGGTTGACAAATAAAACACAAAGGGGTTAAAACCCTAGTAACAAAAACACTCGGTGCTGTCAGTTGGGAGTTGAACAATGGGAACCACTCATACACCTTACCACCTGGCTGTAACAACTGCATCTAACCACTTTGGCCTCAATATTAATCCCCCCACGGCGGGTGGGAGAGGGTTTGGTGGGCTGGATGGTTAAAGACTTAAATAAGGGGATCAAGTCTCCAACACGCCATGTGCAGGCCTGTCACCTTTTTTACAGCAGCATCGGGATTG
Source organism: Heterodontus francisci (assembly GCF_036365525.1). NCBI lineage: Eukaryota > Metazoa > Chordata > Chondrichthyes > Heterodontiformes > Heterodontidae > Heterodontus > Heterodontus francisci. Next base: position 62,087,495 of record NC_090395.1, on the reverse strand, counting down.
AGGACCGGACACTTAATTAACATATTTAAATCAGTCTGCCACACTACAATTGGGAGCCTGATTTAAAATTCACTGCTACTGTGTGAATTACTCAGGGTCAGGAAACTCAGCAGAGTAAGGGAAGCACGAGCTGCTGGCTTCACAGAGTAAGTATCTTTTTCAACCCCCCCTTGTGGTTTACGAGAGCAGGAGGGCTCGCTCTGGTTGATTGGGGCCCCTCTCCTACCCACTCTCGATCATGGCCTCTCGCTGTCCTCAGTCCTCTTGCTGACCACCCCCTCAGCCCCTAAGGCCTCTCTCTCTCCCCTTGCCCCAACTGTTAACCTAACCAGCTTCCAATTGCCTGTTTCCAAGGGTAATCTACTATGCCTTCCTACCATTGTTTTTTCCTTCCTGTCATTAGCCAGTCTGTCAATTTGTCCAGCTGCTGGGCAGGAAATAAGACAAAAAATGATAATGAGGTCCTGCCACTAAGTTCTGCAGGTGCTCTGTGTCCCCGGCCTTGCCAGGTTCTTTGGCTGTTTTCACTCATCCCACCTCACCACCCTCCTCGCCTCCCTGTAAATAGTGGCGGCCTTGCACAATCAGGCAGGGATCCTGGCTGATTTATTTTTCTTTAGTAGCCCATGGTCATTGAGAGCAATTGTAAAGAACTGTTTTTCAGGTTCTAAAATCAAGCTGTTCTGTACCCCAAACAAATATCACTGGATCCCACACCTCTACTGGTCAAATGGGAGTGCAAGTTATCTGCTCCTAAGCCTCCACTGATAGAATTGTTCAGCTGTGCACTAGGACATATAAGACATTAGCTATATTGAATCTTCCCCCATTTACCTTTTTTGGCTCATACAACAACTACAAGACCAACTTATATTTATATTGCGTCTTTAACGTAATAAAATGTCCCAAGGCGCTTTATATGAGCATTATAAAGCAAAATATGACACCGATCCACATAAGGAGATATTAGATCAGATGACCAAAAGCTTGACCAAAGAGTTAGATTTTGAGGATTGTCTTGAAGGAGGAAAGTGAGATGGAGAGGTGTAGGGAGAGTATTCCAGAGCTTAGCGCCTAGGCAACTGAAGGCGCAGTCACCGGTAGTGGACCACTTAAAATTGGGGATGCTCAAGAGGCCAGAAATAGAGGAGTGCAGATATCTCAGAGTGTTGTGGGGCTGGAGGAGATTAAAGAGATAGGGAGCAGCAAGGCCATGGAGGGATTTGAAAACAAGAATGAGAATTTTAAAATCAAGACTGACTTCAAGTTTACAGAGAGTAGAATGTGGGAGACAAGCCAGGATTGTGTTGGAATAGTCAAGTATAGAGATAACAAAGGCATGAATGAGGGTTTCAGCAGCAGATGAGATGTGACAGGGGTGAAGGCAGGTGATGTTATGGAGGAGGAAACAGGTGGTCTAAGGTGATGGTGAAAATCTGAGGTCAGAACCTCATCTCCTGGTCAAATGTGACACCAAGGTTACGAGCAGACTGGTTTAATCTCAAACTACCGCCAGGGAGAGGGATAGAGTCAGTAGCTAGGGAATGGATTTTGGAGTGGGGACTGAAATCGATGGCTTAAGTCTTCCCAATATTTAATTGGAGGAAATTTCTGCTCATCCAGTACTGGATGTCGATAAGCAGTCTAATAAGTTAGCAAAAGTGGAGGAGTCGAGAGTCCAGAGAGGTGGTGGTGAGGTTGAGCTAGGGGTCGTCAGTGTACATGTGAAAACTAATGTTGTACTTTTGGATGATGTTGCCAAAAGGCAGCATGTAGATGAGAAATAGGATGGGGCCAAGGATAGATCCTTGAGGCTCACCAGAGTAACGGTGTGGGGGCAGGATGAGAAGCCATTGCAAGTTATTCTGTGGCTAGGATTAGATAGATAATGGAATCAGGTGAGAGCAGTCTCACCCAGCTGGATGACAGGGCAGAGGCATTGGAGGAAGATGGCGTGGCCAACCATGTCAAAGGCTGCAGACATGTCAAGAAGGATGAGGAGGGAAAGCTTATCTTTGTCACAATCACATAGGATGTCATTTGTGACTTTGATGAGAGTTGTTTTGGTACTGTGGCAGGGTTGGAAACTTGATTGGAGGGATTCAAACATGGAGTTCCGGGAAGCATGCTTCATCTTCACACCTTTCCTAATGACAACAGTACAGTTGAGTTCATGACCAAGTTTAGTGTTCTTCCACTTCCTCCAGGTGCTTCACAATGGTGATTCATTGTAACTTGCCACTGTCTTTCTCTGTCTTCAAATAAAAATGATTAAATGCAAGGTCTCTTTTGTTTACTCTTGGCTATTTCTATATACTGTTTGATAAATCAATTAACTTCCAGATAATGTGGCATTCACTAGTAATCAAATATCTTTATTAGTGCAGCAAGCAATTCGAGATTTGTATGTAATTTGGGAAAATTTAATGTCTTTTTGGAACAATACACAAAGACTTCAAACTGGCCTGGACCTGCCTCAGCATCTTGTTCTGATGCACAGACTAGTTCAGAATACTGGTCAGTAAACAGGCACATGGGGTTCACCACCAAAACCTAGATTGTGTTAGAATCTAGATATTGCTTTCGCCAACTAATCCCAATCCTCTGTGGACATATCTCAATCTACTGCAGTAGATCACTGAACCAAACCGTCGCTACTCTAGGGCAACCAGCTGAAATAATGCAGCAGTAGTAATTGTTTAAAAAACGAATTTCTTCTGATCTCTCATTTAATGTCAGCTTTCCCTCTGCTCATCTTTTATCAATCTAGCTCCCTCGCTCTTCTTATCAGCTTTCTCACTCAGTCTCAGCTCCTGCCATTGCTTTTCCAATTTAATTTTGCACTTTACGTACAATGCAGCGATCAGAGTCTAAATTTATTACAATTAATGAGGTTATTTTGAGGTTAAATCCCTAGATAGTAGACAAGTTAACAATATTCGCTAGCCAGTCTATCATGTAACTCAGAACTATGAGGGTGATTAGCAATGTTACAGAGTTTATACAACTGTGTCATTATGAGCAGGGTGGCTGATTTGATATCCTTCTTTCCCTAGGACACAGGCATTAGCTTATTGTGCCCCTTTGGCAGCAGGATTATCTGTTTACCTTGGACCTTCAGTTGGACTGGACCCTCATTACACATGATATCTAGGCTAGCTGGCTCTTGTCTCAACTTTATTGATCTCAGATACTTGTACAGTTAGATGACAGAGCTATCTCTGGTTCACAATCTTGCTCTCTGCCTTGATATACTTTGTACTTGTAAAAATTTTACATCTGTTAGGTTATAGTTACTTGCAGAAGGAGACTAGAGAATACAAAAAAGTCTTTTTCTGACTAATAAAGATAAGATAAGAGAGTCTCAGAAAGATGAAGAAAAACCCTGCTATTATTACTATTTTTTCAAGAGACAAAGAGAGACTCAATAGAATCTCAGAGTCTAAAGGCTTTTAGGGGTGCGCTACCTTTTTTTTACACTTTAGCCTAAGCCCTCACATCCCCTTAGGCAGTATGAGTGACACATTTGTCAAAAGAGAAGGGTTCCATTTGGTGTCAAAACTTGTTTAGCAAACATCCTAAAGTTCTGGGGATATCTCTGAGTTGATGAATCTTGGATTCTCAAGTATTTTAAGACTTTGTGTCTCAATCCCAGTCGAACCATCTAAAGTGGATTATAATCCTCGCCCTTTTTTGGGACCACCCTGCATCAGGTGTACTCCCCAGATGATCACTCTCACTCAAGGTTGAGAAAGACAGATATCCCAGACACTTGAATGGGTCTGAAGAACTGATCTAACTCTCCCCATAGGAAAGGAACCAGCAGAGGATATTACCGTTCTTGAGGTAGCTTTTGAACAAGTTTTAGTCAGGTTATAACAACCTGGAAAATATAAGGGTCTGAATATCTCTCCTCAATAATGTACCCCTCCACTAAAGAGAGTACAGAGATGGGTTCTCGAGTTGAGATACAGAAGACTACGTGAGACAATATATTTTCTAAGTTGTATAAAAGTTTATTCAAGAACCGAGCATGCAATTCACACTTAGATGAATAAAACAAACGCAATATTAACAGATCTAGGAAAAGAAAGTATTCCTGGTTTAGAATCCAAGTTTTAAGTCCAAATAATGTTACAGTAAAAAATATAAGATATCCGTCAATATTTAAAGCAGCATTTGCCTTAAATCCCCGAGTAGAAAGCTACAGAGTTTAGTGAGATACCTCTATCCCAATTAAGGGAAGAACTATCATCGCTGCACCAGGTACTTTTACCATGAGAAAAGCTGGAGTGAATCCAACAATTCTAAAGATCCACTGTGTGGTTCCAATATTAATACTGTTTCTAAGCTGCATAAATAGTTTTTTTTATGATGGGGGTGTTACCTATCTTCCAAGTAGGTTCGTGCCCTTTTATTTCCCAAATAAGGCTGTATAACTAATTTATGATTAAGATCCACCTTCTTTGATTTCTAAGAAAAGCTAGGCTAACAGCAAAGTGGCAGCCGCTCATGGTGATCAATTCCCTTCGTCACCTAACTGTGCTTCAGGATTATAATGCAGTTTCTTGCATTTGGTCAGTTTTGTCAAAATTTCAGTTGACTGTTTTGGGGCTGTCCGCGTAAGACCATCTTATCAATTATTACACTGTGGTAGCTTATGTGATGGGTTGCAAAATGTGTTATCAATGTTTTACCATGTGATGAGGTTCGTGACTTTTTAGGAATGAATCCTTCTTACCAGAAGCTGCCCCTATGCTCTAAGACGAGGCAAGCCCTTCAGAGGCATGTTGAGGAATGCCTATGAACTTCTTTTAGCCTTTTAGAAAGATGAACCCCTAATGCATAGGAAAATGACTTTTTAACCCTACAAACCCGTATTATGAGCAGATTCCTTCACACATGGCGTTCCACACGATTTTGACAATTTGATGTTTCACTCAGTGTTTTCCTGAAGTCTGGATTTTTTCAAGTGATAAACCAAAGCCAGCAAGGAATGTCTTGTTTGTATATACAAGTTTATCTTAGAAGATTTTTATGCTATAATTGTTTAGAAATCTATGGTTGAATTCATTTAGAAGCTGTGTTGACTAACCGAGAACATTGCTTTCCAGCCACTTCTCAGCAATCAGTTTAATGTTTGAACTGCATATTGATTGGGCAGCTTTCAAGCTAAAACTCCATTTTAAGCATATCTCAGGGAATTTATAGGGCACTTTTCCTACAGCCTATAAAGGACATCTGGGCTCAGTAACAATGCCAGCACTTCAAGATTTTCACAAACATTCCGGCATGCAATCTAGAAATATGGGACGAGATTTCTTATTTACTGCAAATCTATGTGAAATCACACACAAAACTGATATGGAGGATAAATACCTGCATGGACCAGTTGGGCTGAATGAATGTTTCTATGCTGTAAATTCTGTAATTGGCCACTTAACAATTGCCCTTCACTGTTGGTGGAGTCAAAGTCCTGGAACTCCCTCCCTAACAGCACTTTGGGTGTACCTACACCATGTGGGACTGCAGTGGTTCAAGAAGGCGGCTCACCATCACCTTCTCGAGCAATTAAGGATGAGTAATAAATTTTGTCAACAATGCTCACATCCCATGAACGCATTAAAAAAAGTGCCTTAGGACAACAGCAGATGGGAGAAAGACCACCCACATTCCACGCAGAGTCACAGCTGGTTACCCAACAGAGCTCATTTGTTACCATTCCTTAACATAAATGCATTTTGTCAGTTCTATATCTGTAAATATAATCAAGACTGGCTGATCTTTGCCATTGCAGTTTACTGTACTAGTGGAGAGAGAGTATTGTGTGTGACAGTTGGTTAGGAGTGAGTTGAGTTTACAAAAATGTATTTTTCATGGCAAACTGAATATTTTAAAACTCATTCTAAATACTGCCAACAGATAACAAGAAAATTCCTTTAGTAATGGTGCATTGTAGTAGTTCCTTCACTTTTGTGAGCCCTGGTTCAGCATCAATCCAAATGTTTGTCTTGGCTCAGTGGGAGCATTCTCCCTTTAGACTCAGAAGGTCATGACTCCAAGCCCCATCGGTGATTTGGGTGGAGAAATTGGCCTGCGCCAACACTGGTGCTAAGTCAGCGAAGGGATTGCTTTGCATGCAGGTTCCCGGTGGCCTGAAGTCCAATCAAAATTGTATCTTGAGCCTCATCTGGATTAAATAGTTGAGCTGTGAGTGCCAACCTGCCGTCCTGATCCAGTTTGTCTTTCAGGGCCTGAGTAATTCTAGCTACTGCAGGTAGTTCCTGGGAATGGGGGGAGGAAACGAAGAAGGAGGGAATGTGCCTGCATGATTTTTGTAGAGCCAAGAGGAGCTTACAGCTCTGGGTGGGTCCTGTTTGGGGCAGGCATCCTACACACATGTATTTGTATAGTATCTTTCATCTCCTCAGGATTCCTAAAGCACTTCACAGCCAATAAATTGCTTTTGAAGTGTAATCACTGTTGGCATGACGGCAAATGCAGCAACTGATTTGCACACAGCAAGATCTCACCTACAGTCATAAGTGAAATGACCAATTAATCTGTTGTAGTGATGTTTGTCGACAGATACTTCAGGACACCAGGACAACTCGCTGCTTTTTTATGTCCCCCTGAACAGGCAGGTGGGGCCTTGGTTTAATTTCTCATCTGCACGATGGCAATTCTAACAACGTATAATTCCCTCAGTATTGCACTGAAGTGTCAGCCTAGATTTCTTGGTGAAGTCCTGGACTGGGTCTTGAACCTACTGATTCAGCTAATAGTGCTTCCAACGGAACCAAACTGACACTAAAAGAAGGGAAGGTGTGGGAAGCATGAGAGTAGGATGAGTGGTGTGAGGGTGAACAATAATACAATGGGACTGACCTGAAACACTATACCTGAGAATTACAGCAATTTTTGCTGCAACAAATCACTTGCTGTAGCCATGAGCTATTCCAGCTCCATCCCTTTCCTCTTTAATATAATTTACCAATGGCTAAACTAAGTTGACTTTGGGTGAGATCCAGCTGTATTAGTCTTCCACATTAATGAAAGAGGAATGCTGTTCTTATTCTCTCACATCAGTGAGAGGTACAACAACATCAATATATATTTATCTAATGTTTGAAAACATCCCAAAGTACTTCGTAAAGATGGAAAATAAACAGAGATTGAGAAACATTAAGAGATGCTGACTGAAAGCCAAATTAAAGCGCGAGGTTTTTGAAGAGGGTTTTATAACAACATAGGCTTGGGTCAAATGTTCCAGAGGCCACAGCCAAAACCCCTGAAGGCGGAGTAGCTAAAAATTGGAATGAAGAGGAGGAGGTCAGAATCAGACAAGCAGAGAGTATGGGAATACAGGTCTGAATGAGTTTGCATAGAGAAAGAAGACAGAGACTGTGAAAGGATTTGCAGAGGAGCACAAAAGCCTTCAGTATATGGGTTTCTACATCAGTGAAAAAAATGTCTAGTCATTGATCTTTCATATCAGTGCATAGAAAATGGTATGTTGCCATGAAGAAATTCAATATTATATCACTGTCTTAGTTTGATGGGAACAGGAGGAGGCCATTTAGACAATTGAATTTGTTCCATCATTCAATGAGATCATGACCTCACATATCTATCTTTCCCCTTATCCCTTAATACCTTTGGTTTACAAAAATATTTCAATCTCAGTTTTAAAATGAACAATTGATATATCATCAATTGCTGATTGCGGAAGAGAGTTCCAAACTTCTACCATACTTTGCATGAAGAAGTGTTTCCTAATTTCACTCTGGAAAGGTCTGGCTCTAATTTTTAGACTATGCCTGCTCATCCTAGATTCCCCAACTAGCAGAGATAGTTTCTTCCAATCTACCCTATCTGTTTCCCTTAACATTGCAGTCAGCATGACTAGGTGCATGTTCATAAGAATCAATAACCCCAGTTGTCACTTATGGTGTCTATTTCTGCCTATCTTATGTAAAACTAATTTGGAACCATAAAAATAAGACTGCTCCCACATGGAATCTAACATAGCTGCCTTTGTAAAGGAATTGTAGATTTATCTCACTAGCAAGAACAACAGTGACTTTGTTTCTTATTAGTCGATATTGTTTACCTCTTGGGATAAACTCAATGATAAATCTGTGCACTTTTACAATGTGAAAAAATATTTTAGTACAGACTGCTGTGTGGCATGTGAGTTGCAACCAACACATCCTGGCACAACTGAAGGTCATAGGTTACTGTAAATTGGTTATTCCCAATATAGTCAATAGTTCATTAATGATCTCTATTCAGAGGAATGCAGAGAGCATTGCTGAGCACATGGATGAAAGATGCACTAAGTCTCTGCTGTCATTTTGGAGGCATTTTTCTCGATACTGGCCTACAAACAGTTGGCTGTAAAACATTGGCACAGAATGCTGTATTGGGTTTCCAAAAGACATTTGATAAGGTGCCACATAAAAGGTTACTGCACAAGATAAGAACTCATTGTGTTAGGGGTGATATATTAGCATGGATAGAGCTCTGGCTAACTAACAGGAAAACTAACAGAAAAAAAGGGATAAATGGGTCATTTTCAGGATGGCAAATTGTAACTAGTGGAGTGTCACAGGGATCGGTGCTGGGGCATCAACTATTTATGGTCTTTATTAATGACTTGGAAGAAGGGACTGACTGAGCTGTAGCCAAATTTGCTGATGATACGAAGATACGTAGGAAAGCAAGTTGTGAGGAGGATACAAAGAGTGCAAAGGAATAGATATAGGTTGAATGAGTAGTCAAAAATTTGGCAGATGGAATATAATGTGGGAAAATGTGAGGTTGTCAACTTTGGCAGGAAGAATAGAAAAGCAGAATATTATTTATATGGAGAGAGACTGCAGAATGCTGTGGTACAGATGTGTCCTTGGGCATGAATCACAAAAAGTCAGCATGCAGGCACAACAAGTAATTAGGAAGGCAAATGAAATGCTGGACTTTATTGCAAAGGGGATGGAGTATAAAAGTAGGGAAGTTTTGCTACAGTTGTAAAGGGCATTGGTGAGACTGCACCTAGAGTACTGTGTACAGTTTTGGCCTCCTTATTTAAGGAGGGACATACTTACATGGGAAGCAGTTCAGAGAAGGTTCACTAGGCTGATTCCTAGGATGAGGGGTTTGCCTTAAGAGGATAGGTTGAGCAGGTTGGGTCCATACTCTTGGAATTTGGAAGATTGAGAGGTGATCTTATTGAAACGGGGACACAGTTTCAAATTAAGGGGTCTCCCACTTAACACAGAGATAAGGAGGAATTTCTTCTCCCAGAGGGTCATTAATCTTTGGAATTGTCTACCCCAGAGAGCAGTGGAGGCTGGGTCATTGAATATATTCAAGGCTGAGTTAGACAGATTTTTGATTGACAAAGGAGTCAAAGGTTAAGAGGGCAGGCAGGAAAGTGGAGTTAAAGTCACAATCAGATCAGCCATGGTCTTATTGAATGGCGGAGCATGCTTGAGGGGCCGATTGGCCTGTTCCTGCTCCTATTTCTAATATTCTTATGCTCTCTGTATAGTGAAGCTTAAGGACTTCCTGGTCCGCTGAAGACCTGGTAAAGATTATAAATCTGTCTTTTGTACTGTGCAGGAATATGAAGATGCCTGTTGGAGGCATCCAGCTTTAGCCTCCGGATGAGACTAGAGATACACATGTAAAAAAGAGCATCTATCTATGGTGGGCTGTTTCTCATCAAAACATGGGAAAGCTTACTCTGCCTGGAGATCATCCATGAATCTAATAACATTCCATTTGAGACAAAAAAGTCCCAAAGTAGTTCAAATAGAAAAGCAGTTGCATTTGAAAAAAAAATTGCCCTCCGTGGAAGAGAACACAGGCTGATTTGAGGGAATACAACAAATATCTCACTAACGAAACCAACTTTGCCCTAAGAAATCTTATAAATTATTATGTACTGTTTACTTGTGAGATAAATTCAAAATTCAAATACAAAGCAGCTTTGAAAAGATCTCCATGGCCATATTAAAATGTGTCAGCATCTGCACCATCCTGTAAGTTCAAGACATCATAGACAATTAAAAGTATTGTGATAAATGTTTTAAAGCAATGCACGTACGATGAATTACACTATGCAATTGCTGCTGTTATGTGGGTAAATAAATATCTTGGCTCAAAAATCTGTGGCACATTGCGTCACAGTGTAATGAGGCACCCACCTTGGATCACTGCCCTTGTTTCTGCCAAGATTTGCATGGTCAAAAGAAGCTTCTGCAGTTTGCATAGCCACGATAGGCGAGGGGTACATCTGTATCCCTGCCCCGAAGACAGCCAAACATGCTGGAAAGTCATGTGTAAGTGCCTAGAGGTGCTGGTGGGGGACAGAAATAACTTTTCGTGACCCGGTTACCAAGAGTGCAGCCTCAATCCTTCAGAAAAGAAAATTCAACCCACTAAGATCTTTAGGTGTCCAGGGCACTATCTTGGACATCCAGGTGGGTGATATCTCTGCCACTTGATTGACTTGGATGCTGACCCATACATGGCGCACCTGCCTGATCATATGCTATGACTTAAAGGAGGCCAGGGACATGGGAACTTTGTTGTTCAGAGTCCCTATCCCAGTTTTGTCCACTCACATTGATGGCCTTGGATGGGGAGAGGCTCTGCCCACACAAGGGTAGCAGTGATGCTATGCAGACAGTCTGCTTTGAATTAGCATTGTCTGCATTGTTTAAATACAAATAACATTGATATGCCAGCACTGTTTCCATGGTAACATTCTGGTACAAGTTTCTGCCTTCTGGAAACTGCAGCACAAGTTCAGGACAAGGCATAACTTGGTCTAGATTTTAGCCATTCCAGTGGATTCTGCCAAAGTCAGGGCAGGAGTTTTCCATAATGTCCTTTGATTTTTCAGGGCATTTCAAAAAAGATCAGCCTGACATCGCTCACTTAACCTGCTGCCCTGGCTAAACCGGACCGTTTGCAACTGAGATGTCGTATTTGGCCCAGAGGTGAGCTTTCAACAACATATCTGCTCCATCTGCAAGACCGCCTACTTTGACCTCTGTAACATTGCCTGACTCCGTTCCTGCCTCAGCTTATAGTAAGCCCTCATCTATGCGTTTTGTTACCTCTAAACTTTGTTGCCTTTAAGAGTGATGTCTCTTTAAGATCTTCGTATGCTAATGAGCTAGGTACCAAGATGCAGGTATGTGATTCCAAGCCAGAGTAACTCTGCAACTATAACACCCAGAGTAAGGTTTTGTAAATAGTTTGCTCTGCATCGTATTTACCTGTTAGTTGTTAATAAACCTGTTTGAGATCATCAGCATAACTGGATTTCACGCATCTCATTTATGTTGCATCAGACAACAGCTCTGAAAAACAGCTCTGAAAACGACCATTCCAACAGCCACTAGAGAGAAAGTTCAAGAGAAATACTGGCCCAAACAGTGTACAGAAAACAGAACTCACCTCCAGCTGTAGAAGACAGAGCACAGAACGTCAGGGTGAGTTATTGCGCCGATGGGCGAGGGATACTGGTTTAAAAAAACAAAGCTTTGAAGTGCTTAAAAGATCAAATTTTTAAAGACTCCATTAAAAACAAAATAGGGAAGACCCGACTCCTCGCCCAGGCTGTTCGAGGTCGGTACCATTACAGGAGGTGTCCAATTACAAAAAGCATGGGAAACCCCAATCACTGCAGATCCTCACCCACATGGCCAAAGTTTAAAAAACTCATTAAACCACTCATGTGTGAAAAAGAACTTCCATTCATGCAGCCACCACTACAAGAATACCATTAAACCACTCAAGCATGAAGAACATAAACAACTCGAGCAAAAAAAGCAATTGAACTGCATATTGCACAGCTGTGTAAACTGACAAGTTTAAGTGCTGCAAGCAAGATAAACACAGAGCACTGTCAAACACCTGCTCCTTTCAATCTAAGCAGCTAGTCTAAATAACAGAGCTTCTTAAAGGGGAAACAGTGCAGAGTCATAGAACAAGACTTAAAGCAAATTTTAAGCCAAAGAACAGCAGGAAGATGGATACCAAATTTCCCAGCATGAACTGGAAAGCCATGGATATCATATCCAAGTTTCAACTTTTCAAACAAAGAATACAGTTATGCTTCATAGAAACATAGAAAATAGGAGCAGCAGTAGGCCATTCAGCCCTTCAAGGCTGCTGCACCATTCAGTATGATCATGGCTGATCATCTAACTCAGTAACCTGTTCCTGCTTTTTCACCATATCCTTTGATCCCTTTGAAAACATACAATGATTTGGCCTCAACTGCCTTCTATGGTAGTAAATTCCACAGGTTCACCACTCTCTGGGTGAAGAAATTTCTCCTCATCTCAGTCCTGAATGGTTTACTCTGTATCCTTAGACTATAATCCTTGGTTCTGGACTCCCCCACCATCGGGAACATCCTTCCTGCATCTACCCTGTCAAGTCCTGTTAGAATTTTATACGTTTCTAATGAGATCCCCCGTCATTCTTCTGAACTCCAGCGAATATTATCCTAACCGACTCAATCTCTCCTCATACCTCAGTCCCGCCATCCAAGGAATCAGTCTGGTAAACCTTCACTGCACTCCCTGTATAGCAAGAACATCCTTCCTCAGATAAGGAGACCAAAACTGCACACAATATTCCAGGTGTGGCCTCACCAAGGTCCTGTATAATTGTAGCAAGACATCCCAGCTTCTGTACTCTAATCCTCTCGCTATGAAGGCCAACATAGCATTTGCCTTTTTACCGCCTGTTGGACCTGCATGCTTACCTTCAGCGACTGGTGTACGAGAAAACCCAGGTCTCATTGCATATTCCCCTCTCTCAGTTTATAGCCGTTCAGATAATAATCTGCCTTCCTGTTTTTGCTACCAAAGTGGAGAACCTCACATTTATCCACATTATACTGCATCTGCCATGCATTAGCCCACTCACTCAACTTGTCCAAATCACCCCGAAGCCTCTCTGTATCCTCCTCACAACTCACCCTCCCACCCAGTTTTGTGTCATCGCAATTTTGGAGATATTACATTTAGTTCCCTCATCTAAATCATTAATATATATTGTGAATAGCTGCAGTCCTAGCACCGATCCCTACGGTACCCCACTAGTCACTGGCTGCCATTTGGAAAAAGACCCATTTATCCCTACTCTTTGTTTCCTGTCCACCAACCAATTTTTTATCCATCGCAATACACTACCCCCAATCCCATTTTTAATTTTCCATGCTAATCTCTTATGTGGGACTTTGTCAAAAGCCTTCTGAAGGTCCAAATAAACCACATCCACTGGCTCCCCCTCATCAGCTCTACTAGTTACATCCTCGAAAAATTCTAATAGATTTGTCAAGCATGATTTTCCTTTTGTAAATCCGTGCTGACTCTGCCTGATTCTACCACTGTTCTCCAAGTGCTCTGCTATAAAATCTTTGATAATGGACTCTAGAATTTTCCCCACTACCGACGTCAGGCTGACTGGTTTATAATTCCCTGCTTTCTCTCTATGTCCCTTTTTAAATAGTGGGGTTACATTAGCTACACTCCAATCAGTAGGAACTGTTCCAGAGTCTATAGAATCTTGGAAGATGACCACCATCAGGCCCTGGGGATTTATCGGCCTTCAAGCCCATCAATTTCCACAACACCATTTCTCTACTCATACGGATTTCCTTCAGTTCCTCTCTCTCACTAAACTCTGTGTTCCCCAATATTTCTTGTATGATATTTGTGTCCTCCTTTGTGAAGACAGAACCAAAGTATGCATTTAGTTGTTCAGCCATTTCTTTATTCCCCATAATAAATTCCCCTGTTTCTGACGATAAGGGACCTACATTTGTCTTCACCAATCTTTTTCTCTTCACATACCTATAGAAACTTTTGCAGTCAGTTTTTATGTTCCCTGCAAGCTTGCTCTTGTACTCTTTTTTTCCCCTTCTTAATCAATCCCTTGGTTCTCCTTTGCTGAATTCTAAACTGCTCCCATTCCTCAGGTCTGTTGTTTTTTCTGTTGAATTTATATGCCTCTTCCTTGGATCTAATGCTATCTCTAATTTCCCTTGTAAGCCCAAGTTTGGCTACCTTTCCCGTTTTACTTTTGCGCCAGACAGGGATAAACAATTGTTGTAGTTCATCCATGCGCTCTTTGAATGTTTGCCATTGCTTTTCCACTGTCATCCCTTTAAGTAATGTGTCCCAATCCATCATAGCCAACTCGCGCCTCATACCTTCGTAGTTTCCTTTACTAAGATTCAAGACCCTAGTCTCAGAATCAACTATGTCACTACCACCTTGATGAAGAATTCTATCATATTATGGTCACTTGTTCCCAAGGGGTCTCGCACAACTAGATTGCCAATTATTCCTCTCTCATTACACAATACCCAGCCTAGGATGGTCTGTTCTCTAGTTGGTTCCTCAATGTATTGGTCCAGAAAATCATCCCATATACACTCCAAGAATTCCTCCTGTACGGTATTGTGACCAATTTAATTTGCCCAACCTATATGCAGATTAAAGTCACCCATAATTACAGATGTTCCTTTATCGCATGCGTCTCTAATTTCCTGTTTAATGCCATTCCCAATATCACCACTATAGTTTGGGGGTCTATATGCAAAAACCACTAACCTTTTTTGCCCCTTAGTGTTTCTCAACTCTACCCATACAGATTCCACATTGTCAGAGCTAATATTTTTCCTCACTATTGCGTCAATTTCCTCTTTAACCAGCAATGCAACTCCACCACCTTTTGCTTTTTTTCTGTCCTTCCTAAATACCGAATACCCCTGGATGTTCATTTCCCATCCCTGGTCACCTTGCAGCCATGTCTCCGTAATCCCAACTATATCATACCCGTTTACATCTATTTGCGCGATTAATTTATCCATTTTATTGCTAATGCTCCGCGCGTTAAGGCACAAAGCCTTAAGGCTTGTCTTTTTAACATTACTTGGCCCCTTTCCACTATTTCTCACTGTGGCCCTGTTTGATTCTGGCCCTTGATTTCTCTGCCTATCACTTTTCTTATTCCCCTTACTGTCTTTTGTTCTTGTCTTTAATCCCCCCTCTTCTGATTCCTTGCAAAGGTTGCCATCCACCTGCCATTTTAGTTTAAACCCTCCCCAACCATTCTAATAAATATTCCTCCTTGCACATCAGTCCCGGTCCTGCCTAGGTGTAACCCGTCCCACCTCCCCCAGAACTGGTCCCAATGTCCCAGGAATCTAAAACCCTCCCCCTCACACCATCTCTTTAGCCACGTATTCATCCGATATATCCTGTTATTTCTACTCTGACTAGCACGTGGCACTGGTAGTAATCCTGAGACCACTACCTTTGAGGTCCTACTTTTCAACTTACTTCCTAACTCCCCATATTCTGCTTTTAGGACCTCATCCTTTTTTTTACCTATGCCATTTGTACCAATGTGTACCACGACCACTGGCTGTTCACCCTCCCCCTTCAGAATGTCCTGTAACCTCTCTGAGACATCCTTGACCCTAGCACCAGGGAGGCAACATATCATCCTGGAGTCTCTTCTGTGGCCACAGAAACGCCGATCTATTCCCCTTACAATTGAATCCCCTATAAGGATTGCATTCCCATACCTTTTACTCCACTCCTGTGCAGCAGACCAAGTGATTACAGAAAATACTAATAGCAGTTGTAAATGAGGGATTACACAGAATCAATACCTCTGGCTTATCTGAAGAGGACCAGAAAGATCCTGCAAAGATATGGAAAGTGCTAGAAGATCAGCTCCGATTAAGAGTTAGCTTTAGAATTCACTGCCTGGAATTGTTGTCCTACATGCAACAGCCACAAGAATCAATAGACCAATTTGTCAGTAGATGCTGTTGTAAGGGCAATGAATGCGATCTTTCAGAAACTGAGCTGTTAGACCAAATAATGGAGCTGGTGATTGTATCAACACCCATTGAAGCGTTTCAGAAAGACCTCTTGGGGAAAATGAAAGGTCACAGCATTGATGCACTGCTAGACGATGACAGGAAATACAAAGCCATTGTAGCTGGACAACAGCACCTGCAAGCGTTAGGGGCAGCTGACAGTATCGGCATGATAACCAGGTCAAAAAGGGCAAGCAAGCAGTGTGGTAAGTGTGGTTGGTCGCACTCACTGCAATGTTGTCCTGCATTTTAAGACCTGTGCAAGCTGTGCAGTGCAAAAGGACACCAGGCCCGCCTATGCAAGAAATATGGCTCCAAAGACGCTGCCAGAAGTCACAGACAGACAAGCAAACAGACGACAGGCACAGCAACAGGGCAACAGCAGCAAGGAAAGCACCAGATACCTGCATAAATGCAAGCTGATACACAAAGTCCACAGTGAAACAGACCTGAGACAGACCCAGAGAGAAGCAATTCTCAGCAGAAGACAAGCAGGCATTCAACATTGTGAACCTGACACATCATGTTGATAAAGTCAAACAACTGGAAGCTTTGCTACCATTAACATCATGTGTCCAAAGAAAGCTGGCAAACATACACTCAGGGTAAGGATTGACACCGGGGCTAGTGCAAATATCCGAACAATTCAAATCTTGAAGGATATGTACTGGAGTCATTGGAAATCAATGATACAACCGACAACTGCAAAGTTATCTGCATACAATGGGTCACCCATTCCTTGCAGTGGCACAGTAACAATGCAATGCAGCTATGGCAAGTCAGCAAGGAAACCACAGATATTGTACCTGGTGGACATGAGCGGACCAGCAGTGGCAGGACTACCAGCATGTAAGGACCTCAACATCGTGACCATCCATGAAGTCACCAAGACACCCATTACAGCAGAAGAGACCAAGGGTACCTGCATTGAGTCAGTCCATGATCTACAACAAATGTACACGGACAGGTTTGACACCACAGGAAATTTCAGAGAGGATGCAATTCCATCAGTCGACCCTCCCAGAAAGTGTAGCATGCACGTACAAGAAAAGCTTCAGCGCGAGTTAGAGGATATGGAACGCGATACCATAATCCATTGTGTGCATCATCAGACAGACTGGTGCAGTTCAATTACGTGCATACTGAAGAAGGATGGAGTAATCAGGGTATGTCTGGATCCAAGGCGTCTAAATCTCTCCATAAAGAAATGCCCCACAAGATTCCGACATTAGTGGAATTGAATCCCAAGTTCACAGCAGCCAAATTCTTCTCCAAGTCAGATGCTAAACATAGATATCAGTTGGTGCACCTAGCTAAGGAATCTGAAGAAATCACCACCTTTAGAACACCATTTGGAAGATACTGCTTCCAGAGACTACACTTCAGCTTCTATGGTAGCAGCACATGGACAGAATTATAAAAAATGTGCCTGGATGTACATGCATTGCTGATGCCATTGCAGTAATGGGCAAAATTAAGGAAGAACATGATCGAAATCTTCACTCACTGATGGCAGTAGCTCGTCGCAAAGGGCTCGGTTTTAACAGCAAGAAGTGCCAGGTGAATAATGTATGTCAGATCAATTTCTTTGGCTCCATCTTTTCCAGTTGCGGAATCCGTCCTGACCCAGGCAAAGTCGAAGACGTAATGCATATGCCTACCCCACAAGACAAGGAAGACCTCCAAAGATGTCTTAGATTTTTCAACTTCTTGACACCATACATTCCAAATTTCTCTGAGGAAGTATCATCAGCTCTTAAAGAAAGATGTACCATTTGTATGGCAGGAGGACCATCAGCATATGTTTGAGTCTCTCAAACAAGCATTGTCAGCAGAAACCTGTACCCTGCAGTACTACGATCCAAGGAAGAAGACAATCCTGGAGGTCGTGCCTCACAGAAAGGACTAGGAGTGTGCATCCTGCAGGATGGCAAACCAATTGCAATCGGGTCCAAATGTTTATCTCCAGCACAGTCCAATTACTCAAACATAGAGCATGAAACACTTGCTTTGGTGTTTGGGATCACAAGGTTCCACCCTTACCTGTTTGGTAAGCAGTTCACATTGGAAACTGACCACAAACCACTGGAGATGATCTGGTGCAAACCATTTGCAAGCGCACCACCCCAACCAACAGCGACTCTTACTGAAAGTACAGGGGTATGACTTCGATGTCTGCTCTAAACCAGGTACCAAAATGGTCACCTCGGATATGCTGAGCAGATTGCCAAACCTGAGCAAGAATGAAGCAGTTCCATTGGATCTACAAGTAGACAGCATGGAAATCGAGGTGGAAGATGTGCTCAAAATCGATATATTGCATTTTAGTCAGCACAAATGTGACCAACTACAATCAGAAACAGCCATTGACCCACAGCTGAAGGTACTGTGGAGAGTCATCATAGAAGGTTGGCCTGCCCGAGTGAAAGAGGTGCCAGGAACCCTCAGAGACTTTTGGCCTCATAGAGATGAACTCAGTATCTTGAGAGGCATCACCTTCAAGGGAAAACAAGTGATTGTGTCCAAAGCTCTCTGAAAAGATATCTGTCACAACTTCACCAAATCAAATGGGCATAGAGAGAACAAGATGACTGGCACAAGACACTGTTTATTGGCCAGGGATCAACAGTGACATCGAAAGGTTAGTGAGGGTGTACAAGACATGCCAGAGTCACCAGCCACAAAAACGCAAAGAACCTCTACACTCTCACAAAATTCCTTCAGTCCCTTGGTCCGAAATTGCCACTGACCTATTTTCCCTTAATGGAGACGACTTTATCTTAATCACTGATTATTTCTCCAAATTTCCAATTGTCAGACAGGTAAAAGACACTTCAAGTGCAAACGTCGCAGACACATTGAGTGCCATATTCAGTCTATTTGGTGCACCTGAAGAAATTATTTCAGACAATGGGCCACAGTATACGGGCAAACCTTTAACCAAAATATGTGCGCCAAATGGGGCGTAAACCATGTGACGTCCTCACTACATTACCCGAGAGCTAATGGTCCGCACAGTCAAATGGTCCTGAAGTATAGGGCAACGAAACAAGATTTTCGTGTTGCCATGCTCACCTCAGAACTACACCTTTGGATATGGGCTTACCGTCACCAGCAGAAATCATGTTTGACAGAGAAGTGCGGACGACTCTGCCAAGCCATCATCTGTCCTAATTCTCTGAGATGCAGGAGACACATCTTGATAAACAAGGCAGAATGAAGATGGTTCATGACCGACACACAGGGGAGGAACTACCTCAGCTATATGTAGGACAAATGATCAGGGTCATACACCCCACAATGAGAACATGGTTACCCGCAGAGGTATCCAAAGTAGGCAGTGAACCTAGGTCCTACGAGATTACAAGATCTAGCAGAGTGGTGTTGAGAAGGAATCAAAGCCAACTAAGAGAAGTGTGCAATACTCCAATTGCGCACAGTGGACTTGAAAGAACCCACTCCAACAATGAGGGTGTGACAAAACAACAGAACAACAACCAACACATTGACAACATGCCTGCAAACCCAAATCAGCCGAAGGTGCAATCCACATCCCCAGAAGGTTATACCATAACCAGATCTGGAAGAGTTGTCAAACCACTGAAACGATATATGGACTCTTAAGCTTCTACACGTGTAAAGTTCATAATCTCTATACCTGTGTAAATAAATTTGATGTTATCTAATTTTATGTGTTTTTACTTATAGCATATGAGGCTTATCTTTGGAAAGAAAGGGGATGTTGTATGATTGCCTTGAAGAGTGATGTCCCTTTAAGATCTCAGTATGCTAATGAGCTACGTACCAGGATGGAGTCATGTGACCACAAGCCTGGGTGACTCTGCAACTGTAACACCCAGATTAAGGTTTTGTAAATAGATTGCTCTGTACTGTATATACTTGTTAGCTGTTAATAAACTTGTTTGCGATCTTCAACGTAACTGACCTCCTCGCATCTCATTTATGTTGCTTCAGACAACATAAAGAACTCATTACAAACTTGACTATTCCAATTTTCTCTTCCCATCTTTCACTTAAGCTCCTCCAAAACTCTGTTGCTCATATCCTAACTCACACCAAATCCCATTCACTCATCACTACTATGCTTGATGACCTACATAGGCTCCAGTGTGGCAACATCTCTATATTAAAATTCTCATCCTTGGCCTTATCCCTCCCTAACTTTGTAATCTTCTCCAGGCCCACAACACTCCAGGATCCTTACACTGCACCAATTCTGGCCTCTTGAGTATTGCCGATTTTAACCGATTTTAACTATTGTCAGACATGTTTTCAGTTGTCAGGACCCGAAGCTCTGGAAATTCTCTCCCTAAACCTCTTTGTCTTTCTAACTCTCTTTCCCCCTTTAAGATTATCCTTAAAACCTACCTCTTTGACCAAGCTTTTGGTCGTCTGTTCTAATACCTACTCATGTGGCTTGGTGCCAAATTTTGTTTGATAACACTCTAGCGAAGAGTGCAAGTTGTTGTTGCTTCCTGTAATTTAATCCATTTCTTATCAATGTTTTACCATGATATCCATTGCTTTAAGATGTGTATCAGTCTTTTTAGACAGAAATTTATTGAAGATAAATTGCGGTGCACTACAGCATATAGCTTTCTAATGTCCACTGAAGATATCATTTCCTCAAAAAGTAATAGAGATTGGTCAGGCAGGATTTGCCCCTTCCAGAATTGTGTTGATTGCCATTTGCTCATTTGGTTTCAACTTTGTTCTGAACGGTCTATTTTCTTTGTACTGATCCATTCGTTGTGGTTTTTTTGAGACTAGCAGTTAATGAGCTAAGATATTGTTTCAATGTTGACATATTCATGCTTAATTTAGCTTATTACTATAGTTAGTATAATGAAATTTGAAATGTGTCTTTGCCTCTTACTAATAGGTTATTACCCAAGCACAGCAGTATCGATAAAACACAAAACAGAAAACTAAAGCAAAATACTGCCAGTGCTGGAAATCTGAAATAAAAGCAAAAAATGCTGGAAATACTCAGCAGTTCTGGCAGCATCTGTAGCGAGAGAAAAACAGAGTTAATATTTTGTATTGATGACCTATTGTTACAACAGTAAATATAATTTTTTATATCAGCGCTCTCACTGGAATAATGACATCTTCAGAATAACTGATATACTTAAACACTAAGATTTCATTAGAGCAAACTATTTGCGTGTAAATAAGGAAATAAAGAAACAATTAAAATCTGCAATTTTCACTGAAATTGTAAATCAATGGCTTCCATTATCATTATATATTTGTTTAGCTATGTATTCAATTTTATGTCTTGGCTGGGAAGGGACAGCAATGGGGGGTGGGGGGGGTGGTGCAGTGGTGGGGGGAAGACACCTTGGGACTTGGACATCAGGAGAGATAGCAGGAAGGGAAGGAACAATAACAAGGGGACCAACTTTAGTGTTGCCAACTCTGATTAGACATTTTCCTGGAGGTTTCATCGCCTGCATCCAACTTGCTTTCTTTCTTCCATCTTCAGTATGTTTATAACATATGAACACACAAATTAGGACCAGGAGTAGGCCACTCGGCCCATCGAGCCTGCTCCGCCATTCAATAAGTTCATAGCTGAACTGATTACTCCACATTTCCACCTACCCCCGATAACCTTTCACCCCCTTGCTTATCAAGAATCTATCTACCTCTGCCTTAAAAATATTCAAAGACTCTGCTTCCACCGCCTTTTGAGGAAGAGAGTTCCAAAGACTCACGACCCTCTGAGAGTAAACATTTCGACTCATCTCTGTCTTAAATGGGGCAACCCCTTATTTTTAAACAGTGACCCCTAGTTCGAGGTTCTCCCACAAGGGGAAACATCCTTTCCACATCCACCTGTCATGACCCCTCAGGATCTTATATGTCTCAATCAAGTCACCTCTTACTCTTCTAAATAATAATAATAAACAAAAGTGTTCAAAAACAATGCAACAAAAACACCCATTTTCTTTTAATGCCTCTATGATTTTTCTCTTGGGTTGCCACAGAAATGTCCAGGAAATTAATCTTTATTTCTTGAACACTCCCGGACAATTCAGGAGGGTTGGCAACACTGGAAGCATCAGATGACAGGCTCAATTTTTACAGGTTTATGGTAGGCGTTACTGTGGAGAACAGCAAGTTGGCAACACAAACTGGGAACAGGCTGGTTAATTATAAACCATATACTTAAGTAAGATTTTATGTGTGACTGGTATGCATTATAAGTAGGTTTTACAGATGAGTGTAATGGAAACTGCATTATGGAAATAACATGATGGAAAAATTGTGGTAGGAACCTGTTGCAGGCAGCAAGTATGATATTTACAATGAGTGCATTGATATGTAAGAATTTTGGCTGAGTACTGGCACTAAACAGATTCTGAGGTGGCCAAGATACATAGGGCAACACAGTGGCACAGTGGTTAGCACTGCAGCCTCACAGCTCCAGCGACCTGGGTTTGGTTCTGGGTACTGCCTGTGCGGAGTTTGCAAGTTCTCCCTGTGACTGCATGGGTTTCCGCCGGGTGCTCCAGTTTCCTCCCACAGCCAAAGACTTGCAGGTTGATAGGTAAATTGGCCATTGTAAATTGCCCCTATTGTAGGTAGGAGAATGGTGGGGATATGATAGGGAATATGGGATTAACGTAGGAATAGTATAAATGGGTGGTTGTTGGTTGGCACAGACTCGATGGGTCGAAGGGCCTGTTTCAGTGCTGTATCTCTCTAAGATGGGGTCTTAAGCTGCAAAGCTGGTTTAGCATGGTGTTTAGTGAAGAACAGCATCTTGGTGAAATAGCTGATGTGCATTAGGAACGGCCACTCGAAGGATCATTAAGGGGCTGACAATTAAATTGCTTGCTAGTGCTTATGAAGGATTTATGCCATTTTGGTGGGCAATGCCTCATTTAACAACCTCCCCTAACAGCAACCAACTGAACAGAAGTAAACAAGTTGTTGCTGAAGATTTCAAGCGCTATTTAAAGCCTTGCTCAGCTTTCAATGTCCACTTGTTAACTGACTACACTGTGTTTGAAGAGGACTTTTGAGACACATTGGGAGATTTTAAGGGACACTTTGTCACGGCTTCGCCAATACTCTACCATTCCTTTCCTGGATATTCTCTCAGGACTTCACCTAAAAAGTGTCAGTGCTGTGCTACTTTACCTTTATTGGACACTTATAAGAGTCACCAGGAGAAAGGGCGTGCTTGATCATGGGCATCTTGCTAGGGGTTCCCATTGTTCTGCAGAAGGAATTGGAGGAGGAGATGAGGCTGGGCAGAGTAGGACTAGCTGCTATAGGAGAGAGGGACAGAAGGGCGAGGAGGGCTCTCAGCAGGATACACACGAGGCACACAAGGCAGGAGGCTTCAGACCGCACTACTCCTAAAATCACATGTCCCAGGACCAGTACATGAGGAGGCTATATTTTACCAAGGAAGTCATTACAGAGATCTGTGGCTTTGTGCCATGAAGACTCAGACGTGGCAGGAGGGCTGCATTGTCTGTGGCAGTCAAGGTCACAGTAGCAGTTAATTTTTAAGCCACTAACTTTCCAGGCTGCCACATTTGATATATGTTATATATTACAATCCTCTGCTCACTTCTGCTTAAGGGAGGTCTCAGTGGCCTTATTAGCTCTAAGGAACGATTGTATATCATTCCCTATTGCCAGAGATGCTCAGAGTCAGAGAGCACGAGGATTTGAAAGGATTGGTGAATTCCCCATGGTCCAGGAAGCTATTGACTGTACATGTGTGGCCATTTGAACCCTTCATTTTAAACTCAGAGGTAATCAACAACAAGAAGAAATTCCACTTCCTCAATGTATAGTTTGTCTGCGACCATCGGTATACACATCATACTCAGCCGAGATGTATCCAGATCCTTGGTGATTCACTGCATGCTCCACAATCCAGCTATTACACCAGCAATTGTACTCAAGAGTCAAAGTGAGGAGCCACAGGAGGAGGAGGAGCAGGAAGAGCGGGAACTTGGGGGAGCACCAGAGATTTTCAGGTAGATGGCCTGCACCTGGGAGGGATTCTTGCTGCCATCTAATTGAAGAGCACTTTTGAACGATGTACTCCGTCAGCAGATTCCAGAACAATGTTGCCACATGATGTACCTTCCATGACTTGTGATGCATCAGGCAGTGCATCATCTCCACTCAATCCTTTCAACTCCTTTCATGAAGATGACAAACAAAAAAAAGCTCCGATTCCGGCACTACCCAATTACCATCATTTTCTTTTATTCATTCATGGGATGTGGGTTTCGCAGGCTAGGCCAGCATTTATTACCCATCCCTAATTGCCCTTGAGAAGGTGGTGGTGAGCTGCCTTCTTGAACCACTGCAGTCCAGTATGGTAGGTACACCCACAGTGCTGTTAGGAAGGGAGTTCCAAGATTTTGACCCAGCGACAGTGAAGGAACGGCGATATAGTTCCAAGTCAGGATGGTGTGGCTTGGAGGAGAACTTGCAGGTGGTGGTGCTCCCATGCATCAGTTGCCGTTGTCCTTCTAGGTGGTAGAGGTTGTCGGTTTGGAAGGTGCTGGCGAAGGAGCCTTGGTGCTTTGCTGCAGTGCATCTTGTAGATGGTCCACACTGCTGCCACTGTGCATCGGTGGTGGAGGGAGTGAATGTTAAAGGTGATGGATGGATTACAGATCAAGGGGGCTGCTTTGTCCTGGATGATGTTGAGCATCATGAGTGTTGTTGGAGCTGCACTCATCCAGGCAAGTGGAGAGTATTCCATCACGCTCCTGACTTGTAGATGATGGACAGGCATTGGGGAGTCAGGAGGTGAGTTACTCGCTGCAGGATTCCTAGCCTCTGACCTGCTCCTTTAGCCACAGTATTTATATGGCTACTCCTGCTCAGTTTCTGGTCAATGGTAAACCCCAAGATGTTGATAGTGGGGAATTCCATTGGTAATGCCATTGAATGTCAAGGGGAGATGGTTAGATTCTCTCTATTTGGAGATGGTCATTACCTGGCACTTGTGTGGCACGAATGTTACTTGCCACTTATCAGCCCAAGCCAGGATATTGTCCAGGTCTTGTTGCATTTCTATATGGACTGCTTCAGTACCTGAGGAGTTGCGAATGGTGCTGAACATTGTGCAATCATCAGCGAACATCCCCATTTCTGACCTTATGATTGAAGGAAGGTCATTGATGAAGCAGCTGAAGATGGTTGGGCCTAGGACACTACCCTGAGGAACTCCTGCAGTGATGTCCTGGAGCTGAGATGATTGACCTTCAACAACTACAAACATTTTCCTTTGTGCTAGGTATGACTCCAACCAGTGAAGAGTTTTCCCACGATTCCCATTGACTACAGTTTTGCTAGGGCTCCTTGATGCTGCCTTGATGTCAAGGGCAGTCACTCCCACCTCACCATCATCACTCTTTATCTACAGCATAAAAACAAACAAAGGAAACATGACACAACCAACAGCACTTATAAATATTAAACTATTCACCTTGGTGCTTACCCTTAGTGGCTATCATGTAATTGCTCATTAGTAACCTCGTGTTTCTACCAAGTGCGACCACTGTGGCAACAGCAAGTGAGGTGAACGCTGCCGAGAATCTGAAGAGGTCAGTTAAGATGTCGGCCTGGAACGCCCTTGAGAGATTGTGAGCTGTAATGGCCCCTCCTCAGACTGCACTATCTCAACATTGGCTTCAGACATCTGGGCTGCCTGGCTGATAGGCAACAAGGAGGGCAATGGTGGAGTGGTAGGAGAGGGAGTGACAATACTGCATCCAGAGTGAGTCCAGGAGTTTCCTGCTACATGATTCCCATGCCATTACCTCAGAGCTTCTATTCAGCCCACCCAGTGATCTGGTGGAGGACAGATCTCTGGCCATCGGAGACATTCTGCAAGCCCTTTTCAACCCAGGAGCCCAAAGCCACCATGACACCTGCTTGAGCTTCCATTGCAGCAGTTTGCTGTCCCCCATGGAAGCTGCAATGCCTGCAGTGTAATTTGTGACCTCAGTTGCTGGCTGAAATTGGCCAGCTTCTACACACTGGAGAGGATGGATTCCAGGCTCTGTGTCCAGCCATGGACCAAGTTAGAGGCAGACTCCTCCACACCCTAGCTATGATCCATAAGCTTTCGGGCAGGCTCTCCATTGAACCAAGCATTTGGTTTGTCGCACCCATCAGCCTTCTTCTGAAATAAAAGCAGAAAATGCTGGAGTACTCAGCAGGTCTGACAGCATCTGTGGAGAGAGAAGCAGAGTTAACGTTTCAGGTCTGTGACCTTTCATCAGCAACCACAGTATTTTGCTTTTATTTTAATCTTCTTCTGAAACTTGGTCCTGTGAAGTCCTCATCTGACTCCTCTACTGCAGCACTAGTCTGCGATCCTGCCCCCTGAAAGGGTGGCACCTGTGGTTCCCATTCCAGCCTGTGTGGCTGTAGCCCACTCATGCCTGGTGTGTTCCACTACAAGGATACCTCCTCTAATCCAGCCTCCAAGTTATAGTGACAATTTCTGAGCTGGTGTCTGCAACAGTGGTGGCCATTGGCACAGTGCATTCTTCCTGACTCTCCTCCTCCTCTGAGCTGGTGAGGTGGATGTTGTTCATCTTGAACTTGCTCTGGGATGAGTGGGAGAGTAGGGGTGAGGTGGATGTTGCTTCTAGGAGCCCGCAATGATAAAGCCGGAAGGGTTAGAGTGCAACATGTGTGGCCACTATAGGAGGATGTGTGTGATAAGACTGTATGGAGCTTGGGGGTGAAAATAGCTTTGAGTGATTAGGGATCAGGAACAGATGTGCATCTGTAAGGAAGTTGGAGTGACCACATACCCCTTGGGAATATGGTGTCTGCTCTGGCTTTGGTCACAGCGTCTCCCACTCCCCTGCTGATCATGAGCAGCACTGCCTCCTTAATGGGAGTGATTTCATGCAAATGCGGTTGACTTTGCCTGGTCAGTTCCTGCTGCCGTTAGTTATGTACTACATTTTCCTGGAAGAGAAAAAGTAGCGATTGTGAATGAGTGTATTGATAGTTATGTGTGTGTGTGTATGTGTGTATGTGTATGTGTGTGTATGTGTGTGTGTGTGTGTGTGTGTGATGCCTCACATGGCTGAATAGCTGTGCGATGTGCCTGAGAAGGGTGCAATAGTGTGGGGTGTGTAAGTGTCACTGTATAGTTAGACAGTGGATGAAATACGTTGAGGTTGTGATGCTGGTGGTGGTGGTGCAGTTATTGAGAAATGTGTTTGTGAGATGGGATCTGGCCTTGACCACTTGTGTCAAGTCATTTAAATTTTTGCGGCACTGAGGCCATGTCCTGGAACTCGGGCTCCTGGCTGTCATCTCCTGGGTGATCTCTTCCCACATGCACCACATGAACTGCCTCTGCAGATCGAAGACATCCCTTCTCCTCTCTACCTCCTCCACCAGGATCTTCAGTGCCACACTCTCCCTGGGTCCTTGAGATATCCTTCCACATTGGTTTCTATCCCAGCCAGCACACTCCACAACCTCAGTGGTAGTGAGTGCAGGAAAATTGTGTCTAATCAGCGCTTGAGTGCTCAATCTGCAGTTGTCAGTTTTAGTGCCTGCAGGCCCATTGAACTCACGATAATCATCTATTAGCCTGGAAATTGTGTGCTAAATCCACACTTTCAAACAAATATTTCTTATTAGCACAGTACCAAAAATAACCCCCTTAGTATAATGTATCAAATTATGAGCTTTGTTACTAGCTAAAGTAATGATTAGCTAAGCCATATAAATTAGGAAGACCTCAGCTCACTATCTGGTCTCTGCTAAATTAGCTGACCTTAGTCAAGGTATTCAAGGATGCTACAATTGGGCTCACTATTTCCAGGTTCGGCAGGGTGTATTGGCCAGGATTTCCACTTCTGATTGCTATCCAATGACCCGTATTCAATGTGCATATTTGTGCACTTTGGATGAACACAGCTGTGGGTTCACTATGATGCTCCCTGTGTACAAATAGCCTTCACTGTTCACTGTTTGGGTTGAGACTGGAAGGCTGACCACTTGGAAAAAAGTCTCACAAGGCACCCAGCAGATTAAACACTTAACAGTGAAGTTCTTATTGTAGTCCTAATGCATCACTCACTTGATGTGTTCAACTTATTCAATGGAACAGGTTTTAGTGGAGAGGCTGCAGTCTTTGTTTCAAGGTAAACTACTCCAAATTTTCTTTCTACTTTTTAGATTTCTGTGCAGTATGGGGATTGGATTTTCTCGTCCACTGATACTGGACTGGGCAGAGGAGGAAAAGCAAGAGTGGGAAAACAGATAATGTCAAGTCCCATCATTCCAATATACACCAGGCCTGCCATCATTGGCACAGTTACATACCAGTGATGGAGACTGAGATTTAGCAGTGACACAGTGACAGAGCTGTCCCATCTCCCTCAGGAAGATCTTTAATCATTGTATTACATGCATACAGCAATGCCACTAGTTGTCAATGTCAGTCTAGCCCTCCATTTATATGTCTGGGCTACTTCCAAGCTACCATTGGTGACATCTCCAGTATAAACCAGTTTGCTGCCCACAGATGTATCAAGGAGGATGTGAAGCATTATTCAGCAGAGCCAACAACTTAATCACTCTCACTACTGATCACCATCAGCAGCATCAGAGGATAAACCAATTCCGTATGCTCCAGACTTCAGTCGGTCATCAGTTGCACCCATGTTGTCATTCATACTGCTGTTCACAATCCCTATTCCCTACATTACATTTCAGGATACTTCTCAATGCTTTTTATCATTTCCCCACTCAAACTTTAAGTCCTATATACAAGCACATACTTCCTATATATCAAACTGTGGCCTTATGTGAGAAATATCTGGAATCCCTTGCACTGGTGGGGTATGCATCAGAACTAACAGGCTGTCTATTGTGTCTCTGAACCAACAGAAAACACCATGCTAACAGACCTTACAGCTAAGGCCAAATAATAATTTGTACTTATTAAAAAGTAAGATTATATAGAAGCTAGAATAAATGAGATTAAGAGGATAACAACAGTCCTTATTTCTCAAAGCAAAATAACGAATACTTTTTGAAGCACCTTTTATAGAAATACACACCATGCTGTTGATGGAAGGATGCCTCATCTCAATGACCTGTAGATGTAATGGAACTGTGTGAACTGAACAAAGGAACGGGAGAAAGTTTCCCATATTTATCCCCAGTTCGAGGCAACGCCCAACTCCAGTCGTCTTAATGAAGAATCAGATACCTAATGTAGGTTATGACTCATGTACCATGTTGATTAATAGTGACGCTTGCATCTGCTGTAACCCAGAGATGCTAATTGTGCTACAATGTGCATCCAGTTAGTTTTTGAAAGCAAAACTGACTTTTATATGTCAGCCTTACATATGTTAATAAAGCACAAACCTGAGGTGTGTAACTAATTAATCAGAGAAAACATTGTTTGCAGATATGCATGTAAACAAAAGTCAGAAAAACTTCATCTCCCACATTGCTCCTGCTCCTGCATCTGTGCGTCAAAGTTAAACACAGCAAACTTGTATATTCGTTTGTTCACAAAGATAAAAAAAATCTGCCAGGAAGAAGCCACCAAAGCCTGTTTAATTGTTAGATGTAGCTACAAATTCTATTGAAAATGTATAATACAGAAAACCTTATAATCTAAAACAAAAGAATTCCTCAGGTCTATCGCACCCTCTATGAATCAAATACAGTTTTTCAGTCTGAATGTGAATTTGCTATGTGACCACCAGCATAGATTCCTTCACATTGCCTTAATTTGAAGCTGAATGCCTGTACCTTGCTTTTTTGAAGGGGAATATAACTTGGATGAATTGTTCCCAGGACATTGGCAGCCATAGCAAGAATAGATCAGGAGTCATTCATGCATTCTTTGTTCTTTGCCACATAATCCTTGGACTATGGATTGTCTTAAAATAAAGGGGTTATCACTGCTGTCTGGAAAGCAAGCCTTCGTTTTCACTGTCACTGTATATACATTCCTTCAAATTGCAACATGTCAGGACAACTTCGTTGTTTCCATGACAAGATGGCCCATAATACAGGGAACAGATTCAAACTGGAAAAGAGCTCAGAAATTACAAACCATGGACTTCCTTGGAAGGGATCACCTTGAAAATCCTTAAAGGTAGGAGCTTGGAGAAACAGGAGAAGGTAAATCCAATGAGTTCCCCCAAGCTGCCATCTAGTTATTATCTCTGGTTCCCCTTCTTAATTCCACCCTACATGCAAACATCGCACATCTGTCTTCACCCAAGAGAATGAGGAAGTAGATATGGAACTCAGAGAGAGAGACTATGAGGTTCTTGAGCAAATTGTCATAGGGAGTGACAAGGTATTGGAGGTTTTGGCAGGCTTGAAAGTGGACGGATCTCCAGGTCCGGACGATTTGTGTCCCAGGATGCTGTGGGAGGTGAGGATGGAGATTGCAGGGGCTCTGACCCAAATTTTTAATTCCTCTCTGGCCAACGGGGAGGTGCCAGAGGACTGGAGAACAGCTAATGTGGTCCCACTATTTAAGAAAGGTTGTAGAGATAAGCCAGGGAACTATAGACCAGTGAGTCTCACGTCAGTGGTAGTGAAACTATTGGAGAAAATTCTGAAGGAGAGAATCTATCTCCACTTGGAGAGGCAAAATTTGACTAGGAATAGTCAGCATGGCTTTGTCAGAGGGAGGTCATGCCTAACAAATTTGATTGAATTTTTTGAGCATGTGGCCAGGTGTGTAGATGAGGGTAGTGCAGTTGATGTAGTTTACATGGATTTCAGCAAAGCCTTTGATAAGGTCCCACATGGGAGACTTATCAAGAAAGCAAATGCACATGGGATACAAGGTAACTTGATAAGGTGGATTCAAAATTGGCTTAGCTGTAGGAGACAGAGAGTGATGACAGACGACTGTTTTAGTGACTAGAAGCCAGTGTCCAGTGGCGTACCACAGGGATTTGTGCTGGGTCCCTTATTGTTTGTCATTTATATTATTGACATAGTTGACTATGTGGGGGATAGGATCAGTAAGTTCGCGGATGACACAAAGATTGGCCGAGTGGTTAACAGTGAGGTTGAGTGTCTTGGGTTACAGGAAGATATAGACAGGATGGTAAAATGGGCAGAAAAGTGGCAGATGGAATTTAACGCTGAAAAGTGTGAGGTGATACACTTTGGAAGGAGTAATGTGACACAAAACTATTCAATGAATGGCCTGACACTGGGAAGTTCTGAGGAACAAAGGGACCTTGGCGTGTTTGTCCATAGATCTCTGAAGGCAGAAGGGCAGGTTAATAGGGTGGTGAAAAAGGCATATGGGACATGCCTTTATCAATCGAGGCATAGATTACAAAAGCAGGGACGTCATGTTGGAGTTGTATAGAACTTTGGTAAGGCCACAGCTGGAGTACTGTGTGAAATTCTGGTCGCCACATTATAGGAAGGATGTGATTGTACTGGAGGGGGTGCAGAGGCGATTCACCAGGATGGTGCCTGGGATGGAACATTTAAGCTACGAAGAGAGGTTGGATAGGCTTGGGTTGTTTTTGCTGGAGCAGAAAAGAGTGAGGGGTGACCTGATCGAGGTGTACAAGATTATGAGGGGCATGGACAGGGTGGATAGGGAACAGCTGTTCCCTTAGTTGAAGGGTCAGTTACAAGGGGACACAAGTTTAAGGTGAGGGGAAGGAGGTTTAAGGGGGATTTGAGGAAGAACCTTTTCACCCAGAGGGTGGTGACAGTCTGGAATGCACTGCCTGGGAGGATGGTAGAGGCGGGTTGCCTCACATCCTTTAAAAAGTACCTGGATGAGCACTTGGCACGTCATAACATTCAAGGCTATGGGCCAAGTGCAGGCAAATAGGATTAGGTAGACAGGTCAGCTGTCTTTAATGCATCGGTGCAGACTCGATGGGCCGAAGGGCCTCTTCTGCGCTGTATTGTTCTGTGATTCTGTGACAAATGGTAGCTTGTAATACAAGCACTATTTGCAGGTTTTCCTTGAAGCCAGAATTCCAATATTATCCTTTTCTGCCATTGTAGGCTTAGAAGAAGTCTTTCAGTAACCCATAATGAGATAGCGCCACAATGTCCCCCTCATCAAAATCAGTAGAGCTACACAGATTCTGCAGGATCGTAATTATCGAACTGGAAGAGTTAGTACTGGGTAAGTCATGTTGAATATGTGAGGATATGATAAGCCATGATGGCCAAGGAGGAGCAAGAGCTTGCTGGTCGGGTGCCCGGCCATTGATGTTCCGATGACCTCTATATTTGGGAAATGAAACAGTGCAGTGATATTAAGCAGCCATGTCATGCAATTTCATTTCTGTTAGATACAATGAATGTCAATGACTTGGATTTTCAAAGTCTTGTGGCTGATAGCAGCAACAATAGGGAGTAGCAATCAAATTTAGTCAATTATCCAATTAACATCTCTTTGGGCTCCTCAACAAAAGCTATATGGAACTGGACATTAAAAAAAATTGGAACATAATTACTTTCCCTTTCTCACTTAGTACGGTGAAAGTAGTGAACCCTGCCAATACACCTGTCAATCTAAGCAGAGTTGGAACAGTTGCCGCAGATGGAATAATGGACAAAACGAGCATGCAGGGCACAGGTGGCATGGCTGGCAGTTGGTACATCATTACAGATGGCATGGTTGACACAGTTGTTGAATTTGGCATGGTTGACCCAGCTTGCACATTTCATACAATTGGTACCCTTGACAGAAATATCACAAATGGCATTCTGGGCACAGCTGGACCAATGAATACGGATAAGAGAGCCACAATAATGTGCCAAACAGCTCCAGGATAACCTAGTACTTAATATCCTATTAAGGCTTGCTGTAAGTGTGAGCTAACAATAGTGTGGCGATGGCAACAGTGCACATGAGAACTTAGTGAACGACGGGACTGACAGTATATCTCCTTAACCAATGAGATTTAAGGATTGAGGAAGAACCAGAGGAATGACGGAGGAGGAGAGTGAATTAGAGTCAAATCAGGTACAGAAAGAGGAATAAATCGAGAGAAAGAAACATTAGATTACGAAAGGGAGAAAAGAGACAGAAAGGAAAAATAAGAAAGAAAACTAATTTAAAATTTGACATTTGTAAAATATCTAACAACAATTGAGATTGAAAAGTTTAATTTGTTCCCTTTCTAGACCAGAGTGATTGATTGGCACTGCATTAACAATTATCACATTGTTAAAAACTCACATTGTTAAATTCCAGCCCTAACTTTCTGCTTCAAGTTTAATGGGCAATTAATGTGCAAATCCAGCAAGCTCTTAAAACTAACATGGAAGCTAAGGATGAGATGTTGTTTGTCTGAAGCAAATGGTGAAGTAGTGTTAATTGACCAGCAAGTTCTGGAGATTCGCAACTCACGGCATATCTCTTAATCCCCTGAATTTGCTGGCCGATTTTCACATTATTAATGGTGTACATTGTTAACACGCTATTTCTGCAGCAATATTGGTCTGTTGTTTAAACCTTTAACCTTGAAGAAAATGTTGCTGCCTTGTTTCAATGCAATTAGCTATGCTGATTTTCTGAACAGTTTACTGCAAAAAAACCCCACAAAAATTATAATTTGTGAAATTTTCACAGTAAGATTTACCCTTTTCAGAAGAATGGCAAAAAATACATTTTAGTATATCAGCAAAAGATTTGTAAATTGACATCTCGGCAAGCTATGAATAGTTTGCTGTGACTTGGCAGGGCAAGAACCTGATTTTACAGGGGCTAAGGCAATAATAGAAAACAAAGAGGTTTAATTAAGTTTCTAAGAAAAGGGAGATGTGAGAAAAAATGTGTGCTAAAAGTAACAGACTTGAAATGCAATATGACAGGTGCATAAATGATGCCCTTTTCCTGAAATGTGGATTAGTGCTGGTATATGACCCCCGAACAGCCAGCTATTCACTACGAAAACCTTCTGCTCCTTGCTTCTAATGAAACTCTGGTAGACATGTCACCTTGATGGAATTATTTGTGATGTTTGTTATAAATGAGTGCACAATATCAATACTTTCTGAAGATTTATGATGTTGGAGACAAAGGGATACTGCAGCCATGACACTGCAATGGAGAAGAACATTACCCTGTATATAATTCTAAAAATACTGCCCACAGGTTGAACAGAATCACAGTACCGTGCTCCATTTACACCTGAATATGAAACTGAAGAGATATTCTCTTTTTAACATCTAGGTGGGCGTCATTTGATATTAATTATTGATTTTAGAATGTCTAATTCACCTGCTGGGCATTTACTCTTACTTGGAACACCCAGAGGTGAACCAACATTCGGTCAAACATTCCTATTGAGTCAATACTGCAGCATGCACATGAGCTCTGGTGAATTCTCTAACACTATTCCTTCCAATAAGGCATCAATAAAGAGCACAACAAGAGAAAGCATAGGGACTGAATGGATGGCTATCACTGATAGAGTAGAGGGGTCCAGGAGAAGCCAATTGCATGGGCACGACAGGAGCGTTCGACTGTAGGATGCAGACGAGGATAAGACAGGGTTTCAAAGTGAGGATGAGAATGTGAAGTCAGGTAGGGGGTAGCCCACGGAAGTTGGAGAGGATTGAGGTAATGAGTTGTCACTTGTGAAGATGGGGAAGTTGACTATAAGTGTGAGAGAAGTCAAGCCTCCAGCTAATGAAGACATGAAGTAAGGTTTTGGCAGTGATAGGGGACAGCTAGGGAAGGAGGTAAGTAATTTGAAGAAATAAATGAGAGTTTTCTTGCAATAGAGTGGATGTAAAGGAGAAAGCTGAGGTTATGGTCATAACATTGTTAGGGCCAGGTAAGGAAGGGGTTCTCAGGGTCCCCCCTCGTCCTTCCTCTTTTGACCCAAATTGGGTTTATTCCCTTTTTAAAACAATGTTTGTGCTTACCACTTCATTGAGTGTTTTACCTTTTGCCTTTAATGTGATTGTGAAAGAACCAATCAGACAGATTTTCTTGAGTTTAAACAAGAAAGAGGTGAGTTTATTACACTTAACAATCCAAAACTGATCTAGAAAAATAATAATTGTACACAATACACTCACACACACGTTTGTACAAGAATCACAGATACACAAATAGATTACAGAGGGAAAAGTAGACTTGGTGGTTGGATTAAAGTCCAGAATAAATGGAACTTAAATGCACAGTCTGTGAAGTGGATGATTCGGTGGTCTTCCAGCTGAAGCTGTATTCTTGAAGTCCTTGACTGGTCAATGTGCCCTTTGTGGCTGGCCTGTTTGACTCAAGGCTTTCTTGAAGGTAGACTTGTAGTTGGTTCTCTTCCTCTGGTCTCTGTCTGTAGCAAACTGTAGGCTTGGAGGGATTCTCAGTCGCAGATGGTTTTCGAACTTGTGTTATCTGAGGAGAGAGAGGGTAAGGGAGGCTCACAGCCTCCTCTGCTGCTGCACACTCAGTTACTGCTTGTCTCTTTGTCCAAGGGGGGGGGGGACAGCTTCCACTGAGTTGGGCAGAGGGTCACATGACTGCTCCAGGTTTTCTGGAACCTTCTAATGAAATTCACTGTTAGGAATTGAAACCACAGGCCCCTGGATGCCAATTTACACTTGGAGGGGGTTTGCTCTTTCAAAGTCAAAGTGTTAAGATTACCTTGAATGCTGTGCTAATGACATTATTTTAGGTAATTCAATCACTTAGAGCAAGCCATTGTCCTGGGTCCATGATGCTCAAACCTCTGTCTCCAGGTGAATCTTTTGGAATATGAAAAGGTGTTTCAGATGTAAATTGCAGTGGCCATCTTGGCTGCCAGTTTTTTTAAAAAGTTAACTGCAGGGGTTTTCCCATTACAAGTTTAAGGTAAGTTTTCAACCGATGAATTAAAATTTCCTCATTTGGCATATTGTGTTTTCTTGACAACATACCTCGGCATTCCACGCTTCCTGATTAAGTTTGAGGAGGTTGTTGGAGTTACAGCATGTAAGAACAGGCAGGATTCACAAATGGCTGACTTTGATTTTGCTTATATTAAACTGGGGGAAATCTCTGCTCATCAAGGTGTTGATGTTGGACAGGGAGTTAGTTGGAGAGGGTCGCAATAGTCTTTGGATCACTGAGGGAGGCGGACAGAGCTATGTGTCATTAGTCTACCACTGGAGAATTAACTTGTGCTTCGAGTTTATATTGCCAAGGAATAGCATAGGAATGGCAAAAGGGAGAAACTGCGGAAAGGCATTTCAGGGGCAGTGTGGGCAAAGAAGGAGAAGCTGTTTGAGGCAATATAGTATCTGTATGATGACAGGAGAAAGCAATACAATGGAGGTGGGTAGGAAGGGAGAAACACTGGCGGAGGATGGAGAGGTCTGAGGTGGTGGAGAGGTGGAGAAGGATGAGGAATTATAGAGAGCCACAATAACTTTTATATAGAATATTAATTCTGACTTTGCCTACTACTGATGTGTGGGGTGGAAGCCAGTTTGGAAGGTGTTAGATGAAGGCTGCAAAGAGTGTAGTCATGAGACAGTAATGTAATCTACGACTTAAGGAGGAAGGGGAAGGTTGGCTGTCAGGCAGCGGTGTGACAAAATGGAAGAGTTGAGCATGATATTTTCCATTCTTATCTTAGATTTAAAATGCAAAGAACTTAGAATCCAAAATTGCAGCCATCCACAGAGCTGCTGATGCCTCTTCCAACTAACCCTCAGCTCTCAGTTTGTCTTTCTGCCTTCGAGAAAGTCATGACCCATCCTATTCTCTGCAGTTTCTCCAATCTTCCCTTATGTATGCTCATCGCATCCACGAAACCGACCACCTGCTTTGTCGATCTCCTCTTGTACAATGTCCTGAATATCAAACCATTCTTATTGGTATGCATCTTCTGAAGTTATGTGCATTCAAAGTATTCCCTTTATTAATTCTTTGCCACTGATCACATGCTGACTCAAGAGGATGTGGTAATGATTAATACAGTGGGCATTTTCATAGAAAGCATGAAAGATACGACCTTGAGCAGCAAAGTGAATTGAAGCATTGATGAAATGGTAAGCTGGCTGATGTACTTAATGTCTCCTGTTGACACCTGTAAATAGCCAGTGATTTAGAAGTAGCAGTTGGTCATTTTCACTTCCACTGACATAGCCCAAACATAGTTCCAGATCTGGTCTGGTTCTGGAAATTGACACAAGTCTGAGACTACATTCCAGTCGAAGCCCTGCCTCCTTAGACATTGTCCAGATAGAAACATAGAAAATAGGAGCAGGAGTAGGCCATATGGTCCTTTGAGCCTGCTCCGCCATTCATTATGATCATGGCTGATCATCCAACTCAGTAACCTGTTCCGGCTTTCGACCCATACTCTTTGATCCCTTTAGATACAAGAGCTATATCTAACACCTTTTTGAAAACATACAATGTTTTGCCCTCAACTGCTTTCTGTGGCAATGAGTTCCACAGGCTCACCACTCTCTGGGTGAAGAAATTCCTCCTCATCTGAGTCCTGAAAGGTTTACCCCTTTTCCTTAGACTATGACCCCTGGTTCTGGACTCCCCCACCATCGGGAACATCCTTCCCACATCTACCCTGTCAAGTCCTGTTAGAATTTTATAGGTTTCTATGAGATCCCCCCTCAGTCTTCTGAACTCCAGCAAATATAATCCTATCCGACTCAATCTCTCCTCATATGTCAGTCCCGCCATCCCAGGAATCAATCTGGTAAACCTTCGCTGCACTCCTTCTATAGCAAGAACATCCTTCCTCAGATAAGGAGACCAAAACTGCACACAATATTCCAGTTGTGGCCTCACCAAGGCTCTGTATAATTGCAGCAAGACATCCCTGCTTCTGTACTCGAATCCTCTCGCTATGAAGGCCAACATACCATTTGCCTTTTTTACCACCTGTTGGACCTGCATGCTTACCTTCAGCGACTGGTGTACGAGAAAACCCAGGTCTCATTGCATATTCCCCTCTCTCAGTTTATAGCCGTTCAGATAATAATCTGCCTTCCTGTTTTTGCTACCAAAGTGGATAACCTCACATTTATCCACATTATACTGCATCTGCCATGCATTAGCCCACTCACTCAACTTGTCCAAATCATCCCGAAGCCTCTCTGCATCCTCCTCACAACTCACCGTCCCTCCCAGTTTTGTGTCATTTGCAAATGTGGAGATATTACATTTAGTTCCCTCATCTAAATCATTAATGTATATTGTGAATAGTTAGGGTCCTAGCACCAATCCCTGTGGTACCCCACTAGTCACTGGCTGCCATTTGGAAAAAGACACATTTATCCCTACTATTTGTTTCCTGTCCGCCAACCAATTTTCTATCCATCACAATTCACTACCCCTAATCCCATGCGCTTTAATTTTACATGCTAATCTCTTTTGTGGGATATTGTCCAAAGCCTTCTGAAAGTCCAAATAAACCACATCCACTGGCTCCCCCTCATCAATTCTACTAGTTACATCCTCGAAGAATTCTAGTAGATTTGTCAAGCATGATTTCTCTTCTGTAAATCCATGCTGACTCTGCCCGATTCTACCACTGTTCTCCAATTGCTTTGCTATAAAATCTTTATAATGGACTCTAGAATTTTCCCCACTACCGACGTCAGGCTGACTGGTCTATAATTCCCTGCTTTGTCTGTACCTCCTTTTTTAAATAGTGGGGTTACATTAGCTACCATCCAATCTGTAGGAACTGTTCCAGAGTCTATAGAATCTTGGAAGATGACCACCAATGCATCCACTATTTCTAGGACCACTTCCTTAAGTACTCTGGGATGCACACCATCAGGCCCTGGGGATTTATCGGTCTTCAATCCCATCAATTTCTCCAATTCTCCATTTCTCTACTAATACTGATTTCTTTCAGTTCCTCTCTCTCACTAAGCCCTGTGTTCCCCAACATTTCTGGTATGATATTTCTGTCCTCCTTTGTGAAGACAGAACCAAAGTATACATTTAGTTGGTCAGCCATTTCTTTATTCGCCATAATAAATAAATTCCCCTGTTTCTGACTGTGAGGGACCTACATTTGTCTTCACCAATCTTTTTCTCTTCACATACCGATAGAAACTTTTAGTCAGTTTTTATGTTCCCTGCAAGATAAGTGACAGTGATTAATAATAGGTAGACAAGTCAACCTCTTAAGATCTTGAACCTTAGTCCATAGTCTCCTGTTATTGTCACTGCTCCTGCTGCAAAGTATCCAGCATTGACAGACTTGATGTGACACTCATGTTCCAGGTTTCAATGAAAGACTTGTCCCTCAGGCAATATCTTCTGCTCTGCTCATCACTGAACCTCTGCTGGCTGCCTCTTTATGCCAACTTTAAACAGGGGAAATTAATGCAATGAAAGAATAATGCAAATCTTGAGTTAATATGCAGGCTCCATATTTATACTACTTAACAAGCAGTTAACAAGCAAAAAAAAAAAATGACAGTAATGTCAAGTTTGTATGCTAGTGTGCATTAGAAAAAATTACTTCCAGCAGCACATTTCAAGAATTTTGGAAAAAATTGCCACTAATTAATTAAGAATGAATCATAAAATTTGTATCTCAACACATAATTAGCTCATGTGCCAGCTTTAATGCACAGAGCAAATTAAACCCCTGAGAGTTACTGCAAATTTCTGCTGAAATATGAAAGTTTTGTGCTTTCATCCACAGGTATAAAGATATGAGCCAATAGCTGTGATCTTTGCAAAAATTATAAGCTGGTTCATCAAATTTCTCTCCCGCCAGTCTTGTGAGTGTGTGACTAAGTGACCATTAGGTTACTGATTTGTATGATACTGGTAATCTCAGTCAATAGATGAACAATAATCATATGAGGCCGATCATATTTACATACAGGTCCCACAAA
Organism: Heterodontus francisci; assembly: GCF_036365525.1. Taxonomy (NCBI): domain Eukaryota; kingdom Metazoa; phylum Chordata; class Chondrichthyes; order Heterodontiformes; family Heterodontidae; genus Heterodontus; species Heterodontus francisci. The sequence goes on along the minus strand of NC_090395.1, from coordinate 62,047,681 downwards.
GTTATAAGGGGCATGGACGGAGTGGATAGTCAGAAGCTTTTTCCCAGGGTGGAAGAGTCAGTTACTAGGGGCCATAGGTTTAAGGTGAGAGGGGTAAAGTTTAGAGGTGATGTGCGAGGCAAGTTCTTTACACAGAGGGTGGTGAGTGCCTGGAACTTGTTGTCGGGGGAGGTGGTGGAAGCAGGTACCATAGAGATGTTTAAGAGGCATCTTGACAAATACATGAATAGGATGGGAATAGAGGGATATGGACCCAGGAAGTGCAGAAGGTTTTAGTTTAGGCAGGCATCAAGATTGGCGCAGGCTTGGAGGGCCGAATGGCCTGTTCCTGTGCTGTACTCTTCCTTGTTCTTCCTTGTTCTTGTTCTCTCATGAAGAGACTGATTCATGTTGCATGATGATTTCAGGATGCCAGCATCCATCTCGTACCTTGAGGCCATTCAACTTATGTGAATGAAGACGGTGAATGTTAATAGGTTGTTTGAGTGTGAGCACCACTACATCCAACATCCACACACATACACAAACCAGTAGGGATCACTGGATAGTGGAAACCCTGCATAATTTTCTCCTAACCTGGAGATGTTGAAGTCAATTGTGATATTCCCACTGCTGCCCTGGTTTCGATCTGACTACCTACAGAAACCAGGGAATGGATCTGAGACCTCTTCTGTGCTGTGTGATTGATTCTATGACCTTCATCCCAGAATAGGTAGGACTTCCCATCCCATTGTATTTAAAATTTATTCCAATAACATACAAGCAAATTTCATTTGAAACTGTTAAGATGTTCAATACTAATACCAAATAATATCATTTCACCCTGATGCATTTTGAGCCCTGTTTGAAAGAATGAGAACAAAATACAGAATGCAACACTGCAGCAAAATTAATACTGCTACTTTAATTAATGCTGCATTAGAAATAAAGGAACAATTTGCACAACTTAAATTAGGTTGTTAAAGCAAACAACAATCTTAATCTTGATTACAATACACACATGGTCAGTACAATCTAATTAGAAAAACAGAGATATTTTAAATTGAAACATTCCTTCTCAGTTGTCTGCTTTCATTTCATACATTCTTTCATCTCCATGCCTATCATTTTAATGAAATATAAGCACCACAATTTGTTGCCTGTGATACAGAAGGTGTGCTGGTTAATTAACTAATTAAAGGGAGAAATCAAACTGAATTTTAATCCTTTGATTTCACAGGAAAGCTTCTGCTTTTTATCTTCTCAAAACAGTACATCATCAGCTCCTCTGCTTGCTCAGTCATACAGACCAGGAAAGTCTAGCTCTGATCCCTGGTCTGTGTTAGCTGATCTCAGTTTGGTGATGATACCAGAATAGGCCTCAATGCCCCTGAGCTAGGGAGGGGATACTCATTCCTAATTGCTATCAAGTGACTGCTGCTGGAAAGCATGCCTACTTGCACCTCTACCACCTTGAAGGAGAAGGGCAGCAGGTCCATGAGAACACTACCACATTCAAGTTTCCCTCCAATTCACACACCATCTTTATATTGCCCTTCGTTCATTGCCAGTGGTTCAAAATCCTGGAACACGCTACCCAACAGCATAGTGGGAGTACCTTCACCACATGGACTGCAACAGTTTAAGAAAGCAGATCAGCACCACCTTCTCAAGGGCAACTAGGGATAGACAATAAATGCTGGCCTTGCCAGTAATGCACGTATCCCAAGAATGTATTTAAAAAAAACTAATGTAGGATAGGTGAGGACAAGGTATTGGTTTTGGCTGTAATGCACTCCCACCATCAAATACTGTCGTTGTTAGAAATTAGGAATATGTGTAGAATATATATAGATGATATTTAACTTTGAATAAGGAAGAGGATTAGATTGATGCTGTAAGTTTTGCTTCACTAGAAATCACTTAAGTTTCATTTCATTGGAAGCAATGAATATGATAATTGCCCCAGGTGCAGGGGAACCAATAACCCATGAAAGGGGCTGTGGCAAGATGTTACCTCTGCAAGAGTGGTAAAGTAACTGACTAGATGTCTAAATAAACAACCATGTTATAAAGTTGTGTTAGGATTATATTTTAACCTTGTTTAACTAAGCTGTTTGCTAACTTAAGTTAACCAGTGTGTGAAATTGAATGGGAGGTGACTGGAAACATAGTGAATCATTCTGTGGCAAAATAGTTTGGTAAGGGAGTGGAACAGTCAGACTGGCTTATGAGCAGCTCTAAGCATAAATAACTGATAACAGAGAAACAAACAATGGGGATGTTGACTGAGTAGGTTTGAATGCTGGTGTGTCCCTAGGGAACTGTGAAACTGATCAGGGAAACAGCGCCTAATGAGATAGTGGAAATAATCCTTAGCATGCTGTAAAGGCTTGATAAGCGTGGTCTTCTCTCCCAGGTTTGAACAAAGAACTTGACATACTACTGGGCACCTGGCATTAAAGGGGAACCTTTATACAACAATTAGGCCTTGTCAATAGTGAACCCCATGTCCACCCCCGAAATGATTATAACGGATAAGGTTTGGAAGGGTGTCAGTTGCAATAGGCGGTGGAGAGAAACTCACGAGGGTGGATCCATACCGATCTCAGTCTAGCGCTCTTGGATAGTTCGGGGAGACTTTGAGAAGAAACAAGGCACCGAGAAGAAAAGAGAAAGGAGAGAAAGAAAACAACTGTTCACACATGCCAGCTGCCCTGCCCGACCTGAATTGGTACTCGCTGCTTCCCACAGTTGTACATTTTTGCTGTATAACGAGTGTATTATAGCCTGTCTTATGATTAAACTCAACATATTCGCCATATTGGTTGCAGTCGACCCTGCTTAAATTCAATCTCTACACAGCACCCATTGTCCATGTTCACACAAGAAGCACTGCTGGACCTTCTTGCACCATTAACTCCCAGAAATAGATAGCATTGGAAGCAGCAGTGAAAAGAAAACGTGATAAAACTGAAGCAAATAATCGGTAGATCAATAATTTTCAATAGATTCCCAAAGAAGTGATGTGCTTAGCAATAATTTCATTTTTTTATATGTTTTATTTATCAGGTTAATACGTTTCTATCAGTTTAACGTGATTCTTTGGGGGTGAAATTCATCTTGACTGTTAATGCAAAATGAGCGATAGGAAAAATGACAGCTCATTTTACACTCCGTCATTCACTTCAATAGAAAAAAGTCACCCTGTCTCTTATTTTGACATAGATATGTAACATAATTTACTGTATATTCATGTTTATGGCTTTTGCGATTACTATTTTTATTGGATCACATTAAATATGCTTTATTTAATGCACATTTAATGTTAGATGCTTTTATTTTAAAACTGCATTTTTAAATTTTTCAGGCACAACAGTGACATTCGTGCCACACAAGTACTTTTTAATGATCATCTCCAACAAGAGAGAATCTAACCATCTCCCCGTGATATTCAACGTCATTACCATCACTGAATTCCCCACTATCAACATGTTGGGGGTTACCATTGACCAGAAACTGAACTGGAGTAGCCACATAAATACTGTGGTCAGAGCAGGTCAGAGGCTGGGAATTATGTGGTGAGTAACTCACCTCCTGACTCCCCAAAGCCTGTCCATCAACTACAAGGCATAAATCAGAGGTGTGATGGAATACTCTCCACTTGCCTGGATGAGTGCAGCTCGAGCAACACTCAAGAAACTCAATACCATCCAGGACAAAGCAGCCTGCTTGATCAGCAGCTCATCCACCACCTTAAACATTCAATCCTTCCACCACTGGCCAACTGTGGCAGCAGTGTGTACCATCTACAAAATGCACTGCAGCAACTCGCTAAGGGCTCTTTCGACAGCACCTTCCAAACCAGAGACCTCCACCACCTAGAAGGACAAGGGCAGCAGATACATGGGAACACCACCACCTGCAGGTTTCCCTCCAAGCCACACATCCTGACTTGGAACTATATCGCTGTTCCTTCACTGTCGTTGGGTCAAAGTCCTGGAACTCCGTCCCCCGTTCCTTCACCGTCATTGAGTCAAAGTCCTGGAACTCTGTCCTGCACTGTGGGTGTATCTACACCAGATGGACTGCAGTGGTTCAAGAAGGCAGCTAACAGGATGGGTGATAAATGCTAGCCTTGCTAGCAATGTTCACATTCCATGAATGAATAAAAAGAGCAAACAAAAACAGGCTCATCCTTATACTGACACCTTGGACTCCTAAAACTGCTGACTGTTTGTAATAGAAACACATTTATCAAAATACCTGCCCTTTGGGAATAGGTGACACTTATTTTAAACATGGCTTCACTCAGTTTTACAATACAATGCTTGGTTAGTGGTGAAAAGAATTTTTGTTTATTGAACCATTTTGATTATATTCTGAAAGCAATGGAAAGGAAAATCATATCAGTTCTGGAGCACAGATTGTCCCTTGCACACTAAAATGCACTGGCATGAAGATGATATGAAGCCTTGCACTCCTTTAGATTGGTCTGACTTCAGCACATAGTCTTGTTCTGCATTCTTTCCACATAAACAAGTTATCCTTAGAAATGATTATCCCATTAATGTATCCTCTGTGCAGTATAGAAATCATACCTTCCTCTGCTGCAGCGGGACATGCACAAAGTAGGAAAGGAAACTATGCTAAGCAATAGAAAACAATTTAGTCTAATTTGGATCAGAACACTCGTTGATGCTGAATCAATTCAGATGGCATCATTGTGCTAATACCATACAGAAACTGCTACGTCTACAGATGCAGGAGGATAGAGATGCAAAGGCAGACAGGAGACGAATAATTAAGAGGAGAGGACCCATCCTCCCTGTGCTGAAATTAAACATTTAAGTCATCACCAGGGATGATGTCTCTGCACGGTAAAGGCTGAAACAGATCATTTCAACTCCAACTAGAGGAAAGATTCAACACCACCACCAGCCCTCCTCCACCTCCCCCCCACCCCCTCCACCATTCCCCATGAAAGAATATTACTTTAGATCACATTCCTAGTACATTATATAATTATTATACAATTGGTGGTGTTTATAGACTGTGATAAAGAGTAAGTACTGAAGGAAGTTGGGTTTGTTTACCTTGCGCATGTGCTATTTGTTTTTTTGCATCTGGAGACTGCATATGAATGAGTGCTGTGGGTCCGGAGTCATATAAAAATATCTCAATAAGCTGCCTTTTCACTGGTGTATCCAGATCCTAAATTAAGCATTACAAATTGGTTAAATTCCAGCAAAACAACTCCGAATTTTCTGGATCTTGAAACAAACTCCCTGTTGGTTCATTTAGCAATTTGTTTCTTTGTGGTGGAGGAAGAGTCACTTTTTAAATTAATATCGCATTGATAAAATTTCTTATATCTCTCGATCAGATAGTGACTGATCCTCGAGTCTCACACTGAGTGAGGTAAAGTATTATGAAAGTGACTGCCAAGGGAATAACGAATTCCCTGAAGAAGCCAGTGTTTTGAAGGTTAATGTTCAATGAGGTAATAATTCACAGCTGTAAATCTGTCTGCCCTTCGAATGGACTTTGCGGTTTGACTTTCTCTTGTGCTGTGGTTCTCTAGCCTAAAAGTGCAAGGCCCTTCAGGTGGTCAACTAATACAATGCTGTTTGTGTTAAAGGGACTAGATCACAAATTGTGACCGATGTATAAAATAAATGGAGTGGGGCCATAAAAAAAAAATCACAATTGACATCTAAAATTGATCTAAAAAGTTTGCAAAGAAGATAAAAGATAATTGGCTACTAAAGAAATTGCAAATAAGAGACTAAAGATAACACTTAATTTGTCTGACTTTAAATGCACATTGAATTTACCCGGCTATCTCATGCTTTCTCTCAGTTCAGTGATCTACAATTAAACCTTTTCAACAAAAAAAGCAAAACATAGTTGAACGTATACAGAGACAGAAACATTTTGCCCTTCATGGAACAACTCCTCTCCTTACTAATTTCAATTAATTTCAGCCATGGTGGTTTGGAAGTCATTAGAGCAATAGTAGACATTCTGAACTCACATAATTTTCAGATGTTAAAAAGAATTCTGATGTGGGTAGCTATAGTGACACGGTACGTTGAAGCTCCAGCACGCTGACCTAGAGTTACATTTTTTGATTCTCATTGTGATGATTTTTCCAATCTGAGTCTCCATGGCCTGAGGACGGAGTGAGCAGAGGCTAGTAGCTTTCTGAGAGAGAAGAAAGGAATACAGACATGACCCATCACCCATGTTATGAGCCAGGCGGGAGAAATGCACTGTTTATTCTAGTTACACATCTCCACAGGTCACAACATCTATATAAATTTTGCTACTTACTGAAACAATCATATACTCTATTTTTCCCAGAATAAAGCACACCAAACTGGTTTCTTTAATAAACAACATTATTAGTTTATTATAAACCAATCTTAACCAATAATGAAGTAAAACATACACACAACTTGAAATATGAAAGCCCCTTATTTATCCTAGCCCCTCACACACACATACACACTCACACACATACATACATACTGGTTAACTGGGATAAAATAAAAGTGATTTTTGTTTATAGCTGCTACAAAGAAATAGAAGGAGTAATTAAAAAAAACACTTAGGCTGAAAAAAAGGTATGGAAAGAAGTCCTTTGTTTTGGTTTGGCATCCCAAATGCATATATACAGCTGTCAATGGAATCTTCCTAGAACAGTTATTTTGGCAATGTTGATGATCAGTTTGGGTAGGCTTTCCAAGAGATACAGCTAAAAAGGTTCCAAATAGGTCTTACAGTAGCAACAACGTTTCAGTTGCCACACATTCAATGTCCAAAGGTTTCTTCAAACATGTAGTGTTTCTTCAAATACAGGAGGAAATAGGAAACTGCCACATAGTATACAGGGTTTGTTTTCAAGAGAAAGAGAACTGAGCTGTTTTTCTTCTGGCAGGCAAGAAGCAACTGCCTTTTCAACAGTTCAAATTGAAACTGAGAACATTCCAGAAGTCAAGTCTCCTGATGTCCATAAATCTGGCCTTTAACTCCTTTTCAATATCTCCACAAGTCAAAAACAACCCCTGCTGGGTTATTTGAAAACAGGTGCTTTCCAGCAACTGTATACAATTCAAACTCAGTCCAAACCTTCTGGTGACCTCCATTTTGTAAAAAGTAAACACCTAAAGTTCCAGCATCTATGGAATCTTTTTCAGTTTTAAAGCACAAATTTTCAAAATTTAACAAAAAAATGGAAACACTCATAACACCCAACTCTAGCACACCACCTAGCAGCTGGCTAAGTGTCAGCATGAGCAGAGAGTTTTTCTAGACTGTCTGCTGTGGAAGGAGGGTATGTGATGCAGGAACATTTCTAGAGAAAAAAAGAGAAAAGATTAGAAAGAACAAAGCAAAATTAAAATGTTTGAGAATAGTACCCTCTTGAAATTCAGAAATTCAGTTCTGTATATTTGTAATTTTTGGTTTCCTGAGACCATGCCTATTTTATAAATATGATGGTTTGTTCAGCTGATGTTGCTGCTGACAGTGTTGGCCATACCCTCATAACTATCTGTGCATTTGAATAAAGTAATTGTTTTAACGACACACAGTTGATTTCCATATCTGACAAGTGAGACCCTGTTACATGGCCACTGCTCAACCTTTGGCCCTAGGGTCACATGCTGTCCTGGCATCAAAGCCCAAACAACTCAGTCCCGTTAGTGCCTTTATTTTCTGTTTGCTAGTTTCTCCTGTTTGAAGGTTGTGGGCTTGTAGACTTGGTTTCTAATGAATAACAAAACAGCTACCATACAGATTGCAGAAAAGTCTCTGGTCTCTCCAGGTGTGACCTCAGTTCCCAGTGAAGTGTCACCCTTGTCCCTGGCTATCCCACAATTTATTGAAGTGGTTTAGTTATAATTTGATCCGGGCTTGTATAAGCTCCACAAACCACTGGAGCTTTACTTCAAAGAAAAGAATAATCATTGAGACTATTAGAGTAAATTAAAGCCATATTATTTGTTGTGTTTGTTATTTGGGACAAGGGAGCAATACCACAGGACATGCGAGATGCCAATATCATCACCCTCTATAAGAACAAGGGTGACCGCGGTGACTGCAACAACTACTGTGGAATCTCCTTGTTCAGCATAGTGGGGAAAGTCTTCGCTCGAGTCGCTTTAAACATGCTCCAGAAGCTGGCTGAGCATGTCTACCCTGAGGCACAGTGTGGCTTTTGAGCAGAGAGATCCACCATTGACATGCTGTTCTCCCTTCGACAACTACAGGAGAAATGCCGTGAACAACAGATGCCCCTCTACGTTGCTTTCATTGATCTCACCAAAGCCTTTGACCTCGTCAGCAGACGTGGTCTCTTCAGACTGCTAGAAAAGATTAGATGCCCACCGAAGCAACTAAGTATCATCACCTCATTCCATGACAACATGAAAGGCACAATTCAACATAGCGGCACCTCATCGGACCCCTTTCCTATCCTGAGTGGCATGAAACAGGGCTGTGTTCTCGCACCTACACTGTTTGGGATCTTCTTCTCCCTGCTGCTCTCACATGCGTTCAAGTCTTCGGAAGAAGCAATTTTCCTCCACACAAGATCAGGTGGCAGGTTGTTCAACCTTGCCCGTCTAAGAGCGAAGACCAAAGTACGGAAAGTCCTGATCAGGGAACTCCTCTTTGCTGACGATGCTGCATTAACATTTCACACTGAAGAGTGTCTGCAGAGACTCATCGACAGGTTTGCGGCTGCCTGCACCGAATTTGGCCTAACCATCAGCCTCAAGAAAATGAACATCATGGGACAGGATGTCACAAATGCCCGATCCATAAATATTGGCGACCACACTCTGGAAGTGGTTCAAGAGTTCACCTACCTAGGCTCAACTATCACCAGTAACCTGTCTCTCGATGCAGAATTCAACAAGCGCATGGGAAAGGCTTCCACTGCTATATCCAGACTGGCCAAGAGAGTGTGGGAAAATGGCGCACTGACACAGAACACAAAAGTCCAAGTGTATCAAGCCTGTGTCCTCAGTACCTTGCTCTATGGCAGCGAGGCCTGGACAACGTACGTCAGACATGAGCGACGTCTCAATTCATTCCATCTTCGCTGCCTCCGGAGGATCCTTGGCATCAGGTGGCAGGACCGTATCTCCAACACTAAAGTCCTCGAGGCGGCCAACATCCCCAGCATATACACCCTACTAAGCCAGCTGTGCCTGAGGTGGCTTGGCCATGTGAGCCACATGGAAGATGGCAGGATCCCCAAGGACACATTGTACAGCGAGCTCGTCACTGGTATCAGACCCACCGCCCGTCCTTGTCTCCGCTTTAAAGACGTCTGTAAACGCGACATGAAGTCCTGTGACATTGATCACAAGTTGTGGGAGTCAGTTGCCAGCGATCACCAGAGCTGGCGGGCAACCATAAAGGCGGGGCTAAAGCGTGGCGAGTCAAAGAGACTTAGCAGTTGGCAGGAAAAAAGTCAGAAGCGCAAGGAGAGAGCCAACTGCGTCACAGCCCTGTCAACCAATTTTATCTGCAGCACCTGTGGAAGAGTCTGCCACTCTAGAATTGGCCTTTATAGCCACTCCAGGTGCTGCTTCACAAACCACTGACCACCTCCAGGCGCTTACCCATTGTCTCTCGAGACAAGGAGGCCAAAGAAGAAGAAGAAGAAGAAGAAGATTGCACTTGAGTGATGTCCCTTTAAGATCTTAGTATGCTAATGAGCTAACTGCCAGGATGTAGTCATGTGACTACATGCTAGTCTCACTCTGTGAGAAAATGGAAAAAGTGCCACATTCTTCACTGAAATCCCCTACCTTGATCAGCATAAAAATTCACCCTCCCCCCCCCCCCCCACCCCCCCAAAAAGAAATCTATTTTTAAACCCTTAGAGACAGAACCAATTTGGAAACTTTTTCCAAGTTCCCTAAGCTGGCCACTTGATTTTGTGAATGTTGACACTGAAACTAAACTTTAATCTCCAACTAACTGACTCATCTAGAAATAGAAATGTTGTAAAGTATCCTTCATTGAGAGGAAGCTAAAAAACATACATATGTAGCAGTTTGAACCAATCTGTGCCAGTCCGATCTGTGCCAGTCCGATCTGTGATGGTGTACCATCAAATTAAACACAATTAGAAAGTCCTTGCAGTGAATAAGGCTGTAATGGCCCTGCATATAAATACAATGTGCAGTAAGAATGTCTTATCTTTCATCAAAAGAGACAGGCTCAAGGAAAAGTGAGGCTGTCCAACAAAATATCACTGTTGTAAAATATGGTGGAGGATGATTCAGGATGTTTGCTGGTTATAGAAATGTCGAAATATAGAAAATAGGAGCAGGAGTAGGCCATTTGGTACTTCGAGCCTGCTCCGCCATTCATTATGATCATGGCTAATCATCCAACTCAGTAACCTGTTCCGGCTTTCGCCCCATACCCTTTGACCCCTTTAGACCCAAGAGCTATACCTAACTCCTTTTGAAAACATTCAATGTTTTGGCCTCAACTGCTTTCTGTGTTAGCGAATTCCACAGGCTCACCACTCTCTGGGTGAAGAAATTTCTCTCATTTTTTTTCTTTTTGATTGACAACATCATCATTGCTACTGTTCAACTGTTACACTGACAGCAGAGTTAAAGATGGTTTGGTGTGACTTTCCATCTCAGAATCTTATAACTTGTTTTATTCAAATCCCTACAAATATGGCATCAAAGAACATCATGTCTTTAATTTCCAAGGGCCATTTAAATTGACTGAAGTAAGTTATTTATTTCTGAAAAGATTGTTATGATCCCCGTGGAGATCAACAAACAAAAAGAACTGAATTTACTGAACAACACCAATAAAAAAAATGGACAAGATTTCACTTTTATAACTTTTATTTTAACAGTCACACCGAAATCAACATAAATTAGGCATGAAATAACAGACAAATCACAGTCAATATATATATTTTACAGATTGCACGTTAATTATCAGATCCAACAAAGATAGATCTCATGGATTTACTGGACAGTCCACTCAGCATATATGGTACCAATTACAGCCACAAAGTTCTTCAAGACTCTGAACTTTCTCAGATAGATCTCCAGACCTGGTCTTCCAAGATGTACTCACTGATTTTCAGCCAACAGCAGTACCCCTGCAACCCTGAGCTCCACAGGTACGGTCTCCACCAAAATTGACAAACTACTCTGGAACCTCCTTAGCACCGCTCACAACAGCCTCAATGGAATAGCCCCACCAGTATTACCTTTAGTAATCGAAAACAACTTCAACAACTTGTATTTACTTCTGGCTAACTCCCAGATTCAGCTTCCACTCTCTCCAGCTTGTCTGCAAAACACTGCCTGCAGCCTCTATAATCTTGTGATCTGGGGATGACTCTGGTCCGATGTCTCTGTCTCTTATCTGGTTTCAACCAGTTCTGTCTCCTCAGAACCCTGAAGTTCTTTGTTTTGCTTTTAGTTAGGGACTGTCTCAAAAAAAAGCTTTGAAACCAGAGTCAGTGCGCCTAACAGAACATTCAACAAGTCATCTGTTCCAACAACAGTTTGCACATGCTCCTCTACTGGTCTTGCAAACTGCAAACTCCATCACAAGATTCAGAACTGTTTATTCAGAGAGAGACAGAGCAAGACTTACAGGCTTAGAGAATCACCTTTCTAGAAATCTTTTTTTTAAACAATTAGAAACCTGAAGTTATCATTAAATTCTGTTGCCAAGTACTAACCCTGAATTGCTCTCACTGAACAAAGGACATAGTTACATTTACCTTGAAGAATAAATGGAGTTTATTTCTGAGGAACATTTTACTTAAAGTTCCAGGAAATGATCGCTAGCAACATTCAAGAAATTCCATCATAACAGTAATGTCTGATTTAGGTGATTGGTGCAATTAAGCAAAAATTGTTCTCTTTATTAACCCTCCCCACCAGAATGGGTTAGAAAAATGCAGAGAATACTAATAAAATAAAACTTTCATTATATATTATCACAACACATTGCTTGTAAGACAGCTACAATATGTTCTCCCGACATTTATTTCAGAGATGATCAATGCTTTCAAAAGGAAATTGTATGGGCACTTGACGGAAATAAACGTGCAGGGCCAGGGTGATACAGCTGGAGAATGGGACTGGCTGGATTGCTCTACAGAGAGCTGGCATGGAGTTGATGGGTTGAATGGCCTCCTTCTGTGCTGTAAAGACTCTATTGGGGGAATTTTATCCTGGTGGTGGGGGCTCGATGTCTGGAGAAACCAATGCCGAAATTCGCCTCTTCTACGGAAGGCTTGCCAGATTTAGCGCCAATCTGGCAGTTAAGTGGACAGTGGTGGGCCTTCCACAGGATCAAGGACTCCAGTGCCGGAAGTCCAGCCCTTGCAGAGCTGCCGGCCAATCAGAGGCGGTCAGCTGCAGCACCACTTCGGAGGCGGTGGCTGCTGCTGCAAGTGCACCAGCTGGAGGCTGAGGAGCGTTGCTTGAATAGGCCTCAGGTAGGTCAGGGCAGGAGAGGTCTCGCGGTGTGTGTTCGCGGGTGAGGGGGGGAGCGGGTTAGCAGCAAGGAGGGGAGGTGGCCCTTAGCGGGCCTCCCCTTCCCAACTTTGGGTCCCTCATTCAGGCACTGTGCCTTTTAACAAGGGACATCCCCCATCCCCCCGGAGCGAGGAAGCAGCCCGCACGGTTTCCCATGGCATGCTTCCTGTGCGGTGACAGGGCGGTCCGCTGAACGACTAATTGCGGCTGCAGCAGGAAGAGGCTCTTAATTGGGGATTAATTGTCCAGTTAAGGGCCTCAATTGATGGTGGGACGGGAAGGTTATTCACAGGCCTTTCTGCCCAGACTAAATTTTGGCGGAGGTGTCAACCCCCCCGCCACCATCCCACTCATTATTATGCTCACCCTGCCTCCAAACCCGCTGTGAGGGAGAGCATAAAACTCCCCCCTATGACTCTACTCGCTCCATTCCATTTTCTAAGTGGTAAGTACAGTGGAGTTAGCCAATTCAATCTGAATAATCACATCAAAATGGCATTCTTTGATTTAGTCCAAATGCCTTGAGAAAAAGAAAAACATTGCATTTATAAAATGCCTTTCATGTCTTTGGGAATTGCACAATGCTTCACATCTAAAGAATTACTTTTAAAATGTAGCAGGGTTATAATGTAAGCAAACATGACAGCCAATTTGCACATGACAAGATTCCACAACAGCAAGGAAATATATAATCAGGTATTCTATCGTCTATGTTTATTAAGGTATAAATATTGACCAGGGCATCAGAAAAGCTTGCCTACTGTTCAAATTTAAAGCTGATGTAATGAGGGCCATGAAACCATTGTTGATTGTTACAAAAACCCATCTGGTTCACTAATGTCCTTCAGGGAAGGAAATCTGCTGTTCTTACCTGGTCTCGCCTACATGTGACTCCAGACCCACAACAATGTGGTTGACTCTTAAATGAAACTGGATGGATCACCCGGCATCGACCTAGGCACCGGAAACGACAACGGCAAACCCTGTCGACCCTGAAAAGTCCTCCTTACTAACATCTGGGGCTTGTGCCAAAGTTGGGAGAGCTGTCCCACAGACTAGTCAAGCAACAGCCTGACATAGTCATACTCACGGAATCATACCTTACAGACAATGTCCCAGACACTGCCATCACCATCCCTGGGTATGGCCTGTCCCACTGGCAGGACAGACCCAGCAGAGGTGCCGGCACAGTGGTATACAGTCAGGAGGGAGTTGCCCTGGGAGTCCTCAACATCGACTTCGGACTCCATGAAATCTCATGGCATCAGATCAAACATGGGCAAGGAAACCTCCTGCTGATTACCACCTACTGCCCTCCCTCAGCTGATGAATCAGTACTCCTCCATGTTGAACACAACTTGGAGGTGGAGGAAGCACTGAGGGTGGCAAAGGCGCAGAATATACACTGGGTGGAGGACTTCAATGTCCATCACCAAGAGTGGCTCGGTAGCACCACTACTGACCAATCTGGCCGAGTCCTAAAGGACATAGCTGTTAGACTGGGTATGCGGTATGTGATGAGGGAACCAACACGAGGGAAAAACATACTTGACCTCGTCCTCACCAATCTGCCTGCCGCAGATGAATCTGTCCATGACAGTATTGGTAGGAATGACCACCACACAGTCCTTGTGGAGACGACGTCCCGCCTTCACATTGAGGATACCCTCCATTGTGTTGTGTGGCACTACCACTGTGCTAAATGGGATAGATTTCGAACAGATCTAGCAATGCAAAACTGGGCATCCATGAGGCACTGTGGGCCATCAGCAGCAGCAGAATTCTACTCAACCACAATCTGTAACCTCATGGCCCTGTATATCCCCCACTCTACCATTACCATCAACCCAGGTGACCAACCCTGGTTCAATGAAGAGTGCAGGAGGGCATGCCAAGAGCAGCACCAGGCATACCTCAAAATGAGGTGTCAACCTGGTGAAGCTACAACACAGGACTACTTACATCGTCTCCACAAGGACTGTATGGTGGTCACTCCTACCAATACTGTCATGGACAGATTCATCTGCAGCAGGCAGATCGGTGAGGATGAGGTCAAATATGTTTATCCCTCTTGTTGGTTCCTTCATCATCTACCGCAGACCCAGTCTAACTGCTATGTCCTTTAGGACTCGGCCAGATTGGTCAGTAGTGGTGCTACCAAGCCACTCTGGGTGATGGACATTGAAGTCCCCCACTCAGTGTATATTCTGTGCCCTTGCCACCCTCAGTGCTTCCTCCAAGTGGTGTAAGCAGCATGTGATAGACAGAGCTAAGCAATCCTGTAACCAACGGATCAGATCTAAGCTCTGCAGTCCTGCCACATCAAGCCATGAATGATGCTGGACAATTAAACAACTAACTGGAGGAGGTGGCTCCACAAATATCCCCACCCTCAATGATGGGGGAGCCCGGCACATCACAGCGAAAGATAAGGCTGAAGCACTTGCAACAATCTTCAGCCAGAAGTGCCGAGTTGATGATTCATCTCGGCCTCCTCCTAAAGTCCCCAGCATCACAGATGCCAGACTTCAGTCAATTCAATTCGCTCCGCGTGATATCAGGAAACGACTGAAAGCACTGGATACTGCAAAGGCTATGGGCCCTGACAATATTCCGGCAATAGTACTGAAGACCTGTGCTCCAGAACTTGCCGCACCCCTAGCCAAGCTGTTGCAGTACAGCTACAACAAAAACAAGAAATGCTGGATTCACTCAGCAGGTCTGGCAGCATCTGTGGAAAGAGAAGCAGAGTTAACGTTTCGGGTCTGTGACCCTTCTTCGGAACTGCTACAACACTGGCATCTTCCCGGCAATGTGGAAAATTGTCCAGGTATGTCCTGTCCACAAAAAGCAGGACAAGTCCAACCCGGCCAATTACAGCCCCATCAGCCTACTTTCAATCATCAGTAAAGTGATGGAAGGTGTCATCAACAGTGCTATTAAGAGGCACTTGCTTAGCAATAATCTGCTCACTGACGCTCAGTTTGAGTTCCACCAGGGCCACTCAGCTCCTGATCTCATTACAGCCTTGGTTCAAACATGGACAAAAGAGCTGACCGGAAGAGGTGAGGTGAGGTGAGAGTGACTGCCTTTGACATCAAGGCAGCATTTGACCGAGTATGGCATCAAGGAGCCCTGGCAAAACTGAAGTCAATGGGAATCAGGGGGAAAACTCTCCGCTGGTTAGAGTCATACCTAGCGCAAAGGAAGATGGTTGTGGTTGTTGGAGGTCAATCATTTCAGCTCCAGGACATCACTGCCGGAGTTCCTCAGGGTAGTGTCCTAGGCCCAACCATCTTCAGCTGCTTCATCAATGACCTTCCTTCAATCATAAGGTCAGAAGTGGGGATGGTCGCTGGTGATTGCACAATGTTCAGCACCATTTGAAACTCCTCAGATACTGAAGCAGTCCGTGTAGAAATACAGCAAGACCTGGACACTATCCAAGCTTGGGCTGATAAGTGGCAAGTAAGATTCACGCCACACAAGTGCCAGGCAATGACTATCTCCAACAAGAGAGAATCTAACCATCTCCCTTTGACATTTAATGGCATTACCATCGTTGAATCCCCCACTATCAACATCCTAGGTGCTACCATTGACCAGAAATTGAACTGGAGTAGCCATATAAATACCGTGGCTACCAGAGCACGTCAGAGGCTAGGTATCCTGTGGCAAGTAACTCACCTCCTGACTCTCCAAAGCCTGCCCACAAGGCACTAGTCAGGAGTGTGATGGAATACTCTCCACTTGCCTAAATGGGTGCAGCTCCAACAACACTCAAGAAGTTTGACACCATCCAGGACAAAGCAGCCTGCTGGATTGGCACCCCATCCACAAACATTCACTCCGTCCACCACTGACGCATAGCAGCAGCAGTGTGTACCATCTACAAGATGCACTGCAGCAACGCACCAAGGTTCCTTAGACAGCACCTTCCAAACCCATGACCTGTACCAACTAGAAGGACAAGAGCAGCAAATGCATGGGAACACCACCACCTGCAAGTTCCCCTCCAAGTCACACACCATCCTGACTTGGAACTATATCGCCGTTCCTTCACTGTCGCTGGGTCAAAATCCTGGAACTCCCTTCCTAACAGCACTCTGGGTGTACCTACCTCACATGGACTGCAGTGGTTCAAGAAGGCAGCTCACCACCACCTTCTAAAGGGCAATTAGGGAAGGCAATAAATGCTGGCATACCCAGCGACGCCCACATCCCATGAATGAATAACAAAAAATACTGCAATGGGATCCATTATGTCCATTTCCTAGAGTGAAGTTTGCACCTACAACCACTTCACCCAGCAGTAACTGTTCTGCCACTGAGCCGAGGCTAAAAGAGAAGCTTGAGACTGTAGCATGGAAACTGTATTATACAATGCTACCATTCGAATGTATTGGTTTAAAATTACTTTGTCCATTGTTGTAATTGAGATGATAACTGCTGCTTGAATGAACAAATGTCTTTGATGGAATGGCAGATGGAGTCATTTCATATGAACAGTAATATAGCATAGCCTAATTTGTATCTATTTAAATAGATAACCACAAACTTGTGATTGAGCAAGGGTAACTAGCTAACCATCTGAGTATGTTTGAATCAGAAGTGAAAGGAGATGGTGAGGACTAGGGTATGTGATATTGTATTTGTTATGGCCATGTGATAAGGGGTTTGGGTGGTTTCCACTGTTCAACTCCCACCTGACCGCAGCAAGTGTGTTTTGTTATTAGGGTTTAACCCTATTGTGTTTTACTTGTCAAATAAACAGACAGCGACAGGTTGTCTTGTTGGTTTAAAACAGAAAATCAATTATTTATTGATCAATACGCCTTATCCTGAAATTGTCGTGACCACAGCCACTCACTCATTCATGTGCACATGTACACACATACACACAAACACACACAAGAAGAAAGGGAAAGGGTTAAGTGGGTTCAAGTGGGGGTAGGTTTTGGGGGAGTCATGGTAAGCCTGTTGAATTCTCTTGGAAGTCAAGTTCTCGTTCGTTGCAGACCTGAGGTGTTTTTAGATTTCTCTCGGTTGAAAGTTCAGTTGAAGACAGTCGGCTGACTTTTACTGGGCCCTCAACGTCGGGGGTCGTGGCAGAGGGGGCCCGGAAAATACCTCCGCCCCATATTACTGATGGTGAGCTGGAAAAATTCAACCCAGTGAATCACTTCTAATTCACTGCTGTATAAAGTGTAGATGTAGAATTCCACAGCAGGACACATCCCTTCTGGTTTGCTGGATGTTCTCCCAGCCCCTTAGCTAGAAAAGCTGTTTTGCTGATGGTTCTTTCTGGCCTCTCTCTCTTTTTCTTCAAGAGCTGCCCTTTAGGGTAAAAAGTTTATTACATCATCTTCTGGTAGGAGACGCTTTGGTCTCTCCCTCATGGTGATCACACAATGGCGCAGGATGAGAATAATCCCATTATGATGTTTCCACTTCACACCTTCTTTGTTTCAGAAGAACCCATTCAATTCAGGAATATTTCAGGATGGGTGTAGGATAGGTGCAATTGACATCTCTTGGCTTTGAAGATATTCATTTGTCATTGTCAGACAATTTGAATACACAAAGGCCAAGTTTTTTAACCTTTGGTGGTCATTTTGGAGCACATTGTTCTCTTTTTAAAAGAAAGGTCAATTTTTAAAAATAAGACGATGTCAATTCTTATAAATCTTCAGTTTTAGTCCATAATTTTTCATCGTCGCACTTCTTGTACGCGTGACACATTGTTGAACATTTGACCACAATATACTCATAAATGGTAAACCAAGTAATAAACAGTACAAGTGCTGGCCATTTTTGCTGTAATTTGTACTGACAGTAATTTGATTAATAGTGTTCAATCTTCAATTACTGTACTAAGGATAAGGAGATCCATATGAAGGATGAGACATTTACCTTGAGCTTTCCTTCTACAGCACAGAGGCAGTATCTTATTAGAGCCACAGCTTCTTTTTTTTGTTGGAGGAAGACTCTCTCTTTATATTCCTTGTGCTTTAATGGCCTGTCTGTACCACACATTGGCCATGATTGACGGCAGGATTAAACACTTACAGCACTCCCAGTTCTCTCAAACTGCCAATTGAGAGGAATCAGGCTCTCCTGTAGTCCTTCTTCCTCTCTGCACCCCTGCCGAGATGATCACAACCCCCTACAATACAGAGGGGCAGAAACATGCCAGGCTAGGTCAGATACTTCATTGGGCAATTGCTCTATGCTTTGCTGAAATTACTAAAAATAAAGCCTTGTGAAAACGACCTCCAACACACCTTCCCCTCTAAAGACCTGGTTTTGTATTAGTTTTCTACTGAGAAAAATATTAACACAGGCCAATGGGATGACAAGATTAGCACAAAGGCCAGAGCTGCTTCACTGCTATGTTCGCTGTCATCCTTATGAATGTAAGGAACATTGCCGTGCAAAGCTTGGATAGGAGCAGGCCAGCTAATTAGTTAGAAAAGCACAAAGGAGTTAGAGAATGATAATAGGGCAACAAGAAAGTCTCGGTTTTATGACAGTTCAGTTGCCAGACTGATATACCCCACCCCAGATTAACCCATTAATGGTTATATGCTATTTATAGTAAAGCTCTCATTACAAAACAGAATTCTTCCAGTGAACACAAATTTGAATTTCACCTAAAATATTCATAAAAGGCTTGCTGATTTGCATTTCTATTGTACTTCACCCACCGTGTTCCACATAAAACATAATTAATTGCAAAGTGGATCAGATAGCCATCATCATTTAAATACAGATTTAAGCTGTCCAAAGGGCTTGTTCCTATTTTACAGCAGGTTTCTAACTTGAAAAAAGATTGCTATCTGAATCTGCTTTTTCCCCTCTCTTTAGCTCAGGGGCTCTGAAACCAATTGTAAATGCTTTTACTGCTGAGATCAGCTAAATCACCATGGATCACATCCATCTTCCTGGTTAGTTTGCATCAATTCCATATTCAGCATTTCAAAGCTAATCAATGGGACAATTTGGCTTAACCACTGAAGGCGTTCAGTGATGGAGAGTAGTTTCAATATATTGGGTTAGATTTTGTTTTCACCACCCGGACAGTAATCTGGCCAGGTAGATTGTATATCCTTGAAATTATAGAAGGAAAATCAGGAAGGTGCTGTTAAGAGCGGCTGATCCACCCACCAGTTTACCACCCAGGCAGTGAAGCTGAAAATCCACCCCACTGTGCGTGTATTTTCATCAGAGAAGCATAGAATCATAGCATGGTTATAACACAGAAGGAGGCCATTGTCTCCCTACTGGCACTCTGTGAGAGTGACTCAGGTAGCCCCACTCCCCTGCCTTTTTCCCATAGCCCTGCAAATATTTTCACTTCAGATAATTATCCAATTCCCTTTTGAAAACCATGATTGAATCTGCCTCTACCCCACTCTCAGGCAGTGCATTCCAGACCCTAACCACTAGCTGTGTAAAAAAGCTTTTCCTCATCTCACCTCTGACTCAGAAGGTTGCGGTTCAAGTCCCATTCCAGGACTTAAGTGCAACAATGTAGGCTGACACTCCAGTGCAGCACTGAGGGAGCGCTGCACTCTCAGATGTCATTTAAACACAGAAAGAGGACATTTGGCCTGTCTCTTGGATGAGATGTTAAATGGACGCCCTGCCTGCCCTTTTGGGTGGACATGAGAAATCCCATACAAAAACAAGAAATGCTGGAATCACTCAGCAGGTCTGGCAGCATCTGTGGAAAGAGAAGCAGAGTTAACGTTTCGGGTCAGCGACCTTTCTTCCGAAGAAGGGTCGCTGACCCGAAACGTTAACTCTGCTTCTCTTTCCACAGTTGCTGCCAGACCTGCTGAGTGATTCCAGCATTTCTTGTTTTTGTTTCAGATTTCCAGCATCCGCAGTATTTTGCTTTTATTACATGAGAAATCCCATGGTGCTCTTTTGAAGAAGAAGGAGTTATCCCCAGTGTCCTGGCCAATATGTATTCTTCAATCAACATCAGAAAACAGAGCATCTGGTCATTATCACATTGTTGTTTGTGGGAGCTTGCTGTGTGCAAATTGGCTGCCATGTTTCTACGTAACAACAGTGACTACACTTCAAAAAGCTGCAAAGCGCTTTGGGACATCTGGTGCTTGTGAAAGGCGTTATATAAATGCAAGTCTTACTTTTTTCTTTTTGCTGTTTGTGGGAACTGGTTGTGTACAAATTGGCTGCCATGTATTCCCTATTACAACAGTGACTACATTTTCATAAGTACTTCATTGTTTGCAACGTGCTTTGGGACGCCCTGAGGTTGTGAGATGAGCTACAAAAATGAGAGTTCTTTTCTTTTTTAAAGAAACCAACGGGGTTTTAATAATTTATCTCTAAATCCGGAAGTCAACAAAAATCAGTTAGCCCAAACCCACAGCACAAGTAAACAGAATAGAGCAATGAGTATCTATTGTTAAGCTGGTGATACGACAGTATTTTCCACTTTTGGAAAGAGACTGGCAAATGGGAATTACTGCATTACTGGAGATAAGCTATTGTCCCTGGAATTCTACCTTGTGTGTTGCGCTCCAGAGCTGCACTAGAAAGGACTACATATTAACGACAAATCTGCAACAAAGCGATCAGGGATGAAAGAAGGAACAATTAGATGAAAAGAATGAGTTTGCACAAGGGCCCTGTGGCAATATAAACAAGAGTTGACGAGTGTCAACTGACTTTGGATCTGACACATGAGCATTAATTTATTTATTAGGGAGTTTACGTTTGCCATGTTTTATAGCTGGAAACAACCATATGACAATAAATTGCAGATTACATAATAAGATTAGAGCAATTCACATTCAATAATACACGTTGTGACTAATGCTGTAGTTTTAAGAAAAAAGAGGGGTGGCTGTGGTATTGCCTGACACTGAATATTGAATTTAGTGAGTATAGATCGTAGATTTTCAATCTGGCATCTTTAGAATGCACAGGGCCTACTAAACCAATGCTGGAGTTGAGCAAGGGGTGCGGGGAGGTGGAGGTGGGGGGGGGGGGCGGGGTGTGGGTGGGTGCGCAGGGGTCTACAAGGTCATCAGATTTCTATTTGTCAAATTTCTTTCTTTTCCTGCACTTGTTGAGTTGTTCACAGATTATTTCTGTTACTCTGTACACATGAGTAGTTGATGCTATCTTTTGGAAATTAGCACACATGGCCCTGGGAGCATGCCAAAATTTGAAGGAATCCCTGGGAATTTGTCAATAATTTGCAGGGGGTCTGAGAGGTTTGAAAGCCATTCCTATAGATTTGCAAATAGTACGTGATATGCAGAGATTTGAGCACACAATATAGGCTGAGACTTCAGTGTAGTACCAGGGAAGAGCTGCACTGTCGGAGATGCTGTCTTTCGGATGAGATATTAAACCGAGGCCCTGTCTGCCCTCTCAGGTGGATATTAAAGATTCCAATGTACTATTCAAAGAAGGACAGGTGAGTTCTCCCCAGTGTCCTGGCCATCATTTACATCTCAATGAATATCACTGAAAAACTGATCATCTGGTGATTATCTCATTGCTGTTTGTGGGCCCTTCCTGTGCAAAAATAGGCTGCTGCATTTCCAACATTATAATCGTGACTACATTACAACAGTGACTACCGTTCAAAATTACTTCACTCGCTGTAAAGCGTTAGGGCACGTCCTGAAATCATGAAAGGTGTTTTATACATTCTTTACTTATAGAGCTGGTGGTCAGTTTAAAATTAATATTGGCAGAGGTCTGCTAGTAGGAAACATGATTACCTTTCTATAAAACATAGAGCATGCCAAGAACCTGTTGAACTCAGAGCATGTGAGACATTGGGGAACACAGTGACCCAATCTGATGAAGCAAATATAGGCAGCACTAAACATGTTTGAAGATATGACAATCAACTGTGATCTGGATGAGCTGGGTTTTTTTTTTACTGGTTTAAGGGATCAGTCTGCAGGTTGAGTTGAATTTCCTGTGTTTACAGTGTTTGTTTTAAAGGAGAGGAGTATTTTGTTTACAACACTAAATCAGTCTGATGAAATTTGACTACAATCTTGTCAAGAAAACACGATATGCCAAATGAGAAATATGAATTCATCGGTTGGAAACTTACATTAGACTTTTAATGGAGAAAATCATCGAGTTAACTTTTTAAAAACTGGCAGCCAAGGTGGCCACTGCAATTTGCATCGGAAACATCTTTGCGCATTTCAAGGCCCATTTGGAGCCAGAAGTCTGACAAGCCCTGGACCCAGAATAATCCCTTGCTCTAAGTAATTGAATTACCTAGGATTGCTTCATTGGCACAACAGTCAAGGCAATTGTGACACATTGACTTTGAAAGAGCAAACCCTCCAAGTGTAAATATTGGCACCCTGGGGCCAATTCTGAACCTTGTATCAAGGCATTCATGTGACCATCTTTCCATCTCTGAAAAAATTGGGAATTTTGTTACATAGACAAGAGACAGTAACTGAGTGCGCAGCAGCAGAAAAGTTTGTGTGCCTCCCTTTTTCTCTCTCTCCAGAAAACATCAGGTTTGAAAACCATCTGCAACTGTGGACCTTCCAAGCCTACAGACTGCTACAGCCAGAGACCAGGGGAAGAAAGCCAGTTACAATTCTGCCTCCAAGAAAACCCTGAGCAAAGCAGGCCAAGCACAAAGTGCACTTTGACCAGCCAAGGACTTAAAGAATACAAATCCAGCCAGAAGACCACTGAATCATCCAACCTCAGACTGTGTATTTAACTTTCATTTATTCTGGGCTTTAATCCAACCAAAAAACCTACTTTCCACTTTGTAATCTATTTGTGTGTGTGTGATTCTCATGTGAATGTGTGTGTGAATGTGCAGCATATTTTTCATTATTTTAGATCGGATTTAGCTTGTTGAGTATAATAAACTTACCTCTTTCTTGTTTAAACTCAAGAAAACCTGTCCGATTGATTCTTCCAAGGTTTGCTAGCATCACTCGGGAGGGTTTAAACTAGTGTGGCAGGGGGGTGGGAACCAGAGCAGTAGGACAGCTAGTGAAGTAAATGAGGAGGACACAGTAAATAAGGCCAGTAGGACTAAGAGGAAGAGCCGGCAGGGAGATGTTGCTGAGCACAGCAGGACTGGTGGTCTGAAGTGCATTTGTTTCAATGCGAGAAGTATAACAGGTAAGGCAGATGAACTTAGAGCTTGGATTAGTACTTGGAAATATGATGTTGTTGCTATTACAGAGACTTGGTTGAGGGAAGGGCAGGATTGGCAGCTAAATGTTCCAGGCTTTAGAAGCTTCAGGCAGGATAGAGGGGGATGTAAAAGGGGTGGGGGAGTTGCATTGCTGGTTAAGGAGAATATCACAGCTGTACTGCGTGAGGACACCTCACAGGGATCATGCAGCGAGGCAATATGGGTGGAGCTCAGGAATAGGAAGGGTGCAGTCACGATGTTGGGGGTTTACTACAGGCCTCCCAACAGCCAGCGGGAGGTAGAGTGGCAGATATGTAGACAGATTTTGGAAAGATGTAAAGGTAACAGGGTTGTGGTGGTGGGTGATTTTAACTTCCCCAATATTGACTGGGACTCACTTAGTGCTAGGGGCTTGGATGGGGCAGAATTTGTGAGGAGCATCCAGGAGGGCTTCTTGAAACAATATGTAGATAGTCCAACTAGGGATGGGGCCATTCTGGACCTGGTATTGGGGAATGAGCCCGGCCAGGTGGTCGAAGTTTCAGTGGGGGAGCATTTCGGGAGCAGTGACCATAATTCCATAAGTTTTAAGGTACTTGTGGATAAGGATAAGAGTAGTCCTCGGGTGAAGGTGCGAAATTGGGGGAAGGCAAATTATAACAATATTAGGCAGGAACTGAAGAATTTAGATTGGGGGCGGCTGTTTGAGGGTAAATCAACATCTGACATGTGGGAGTCTTTCAAATGTCAGCTGATTAGAATCCAGGACCAGCATGTTCCTGTGAGGAAGAAAGACAAGTTTGGCAAGTTTCGGGAAGCTTGGATAACACGGGATATTGTGAGCCTAGTCAAAAAGAAAAAGGAAGCATTTGTAAGGGCTGGAAGGCCAGGAACAGACGAATCCCTTGAGGAATATAAAGACAGTAGGAAGGAACTTAAGCAAAGAATTAGGAGGGCTAAAAGGGGTCATGAAAAGTCATTGGCAAACAGGATTAAGGAAAATCCCAAGGCTTTTTATACATATATAAAGAGCAAGAGGGTAACCAGGGAAAGGGTTGGCCCACTCAAGGACAGAGATGGGAATCTATGTGTGGAGCCAGAGGAAATGGGCGAGGTGCTAAATGAATACTTTGCATCAGTATTCACCAAAGAGAAGGACTTGGTGGATGATGAGCCTAGGGAAGGGAGTGCAGATAGTCTCAGTCATCTCATTATCAAAAAGGAGGAGGTGTTGGGTGTCTTGCAAAGCATTAAGGTAGATAAGTCCCCAGGGCCTGATGGGATCTACCCTAGAATACTGAGGGAGGCAAGGGAAGAAATTGCTGGGGCCTTGACAGAAATCTTTGCATCCTCATTGGCTACAGGTGAGGTCCCAGAGGACTGGAGAATAGCCAATGTTGTGCCTTTGTTTAAGAAGGGTGGCAAGGATAATCCAGGAAATTATAGGCCGGTGAGCCTTACGTCAGTGGTAGGGAAACTATTAGAGAGGATTATTCGGGACAGGATTTACTCCCATTTGGAAACAAACGAACTTATTAGCGAGAGACAGCATGGTTTTGTGAAGGGGAGGTCGTGTCTTGCTAATTTGATTGAGTTTTTTGAGGAAGTGACGAAGATGATTGATGAGGGAAGGGCGGTGGATGTTGTCTATATGGACTTTAGTAAAGCCTTTGACAAGGTCCCGCATGGCAGACTGGTGCGAAAGGTGAAGTCACATGGGATCAGAGGTGAGCTGGCAAGATGGATACAGAACTGGCTCGGTCATAGAAGACAGAGGGTATCAGTGGATGGGTGTTTTTCTGAATGGAGGGATGTGACTAGTGGTGTTCCGCAGGGATCAGTGCTGGGACCTTTGCTGTTTGCAGTATATATAAATGATTTGGAGGAAAATGTAGCTGGTCTGATTAGTAAGTTTGCGGATGACACAAAGGTTGGTGGAGTTGCGGATAATGATGAGGATTGTCAGAGGATACAGCAGGATATAGATCGGTTGGAGACTTGGGCGGAGAAATGGCAGATGGAGTTTAATCCGGACAAATGTGAGGTAATGCATTTTGAAAGGTCTAATGCAGGTGGGAGGTATACAGTAAATGGCAGAACAGTTAGGAGTATTGACAGGCAGAGAGATCTGGGCGTACAGGTCCACAGGTCACTGAAAGTGGCAACGCAGGTGGATAAGGTAGTCAAGAAGGCATACGGCATGCTTTTTTTTAGATTAGAGATACAGCACTGAAACAGGCCCTTCGGCCCACCGAGTCTGTGCCGGACATTAACCACCCATTTATACTAATCCTACACTAATCCCATATTCCTACCAAACATCCCCACCTGCCCCTATATTTCCCTACCACCTACCTATACTAGTGACAATTTATAATGGCCAATTTACCTATCAACCTGCAAGTCTTTTGGCTTGTGGGAGGAAACCGGAGCACCCGGAGAAAACCCACGCAGACACAGGGAGAACTTGCAAACTCCCCACAGGCAGTACCCGGAATCGAACCCGGGTCCCTGGAGCTGTGAGGCTGCAGTGCTAACCACTGCGCCACTGTGCCGCCCCTTGCCTTCATTGGTCGGGGCATAGAGTATAAAAATTGGCAAGTCATGTTGCAGCTGTACAGAACCTTAGTTAGGCCACACTTAGAATATTGCGTGCAATTCTGGTCGCCACACTACCAGAGGACGTGGAGGCTTTGGAGATGGTACAGAGGAGGTTTACCAGGATGTTGCCTGGTCTGGAGGGCATTAGCTATGAGGAGAGGTTGGAAAAACTCGGATTGTTTTCACTGGAACGACGGAGGTGGAGGGGCGACATGATAGAGGTTTACAAAGTTATGAGCGGCATGGACAGAGTGGATAGTCAGAAGCTTTTTCCCAGGGTGGAAGAGTCAGTTACTAGGGGACATAGGTTTAAGGTGCGAGAGGCAAAGCTCATAGGGGATGTGCGAGGCAAGGTTTTTACACAGAGGGTGGTGAGTGCCTGGAACTTGCTGCCAGGGGTGGTGGTGGAAGCAGATACGATAGCGACGTTTAAGAGACATCTTGATAAATATATGAATAGGAAGGGAATAGAGGGATATGGGCCCTGGAAGTGTTAGTTTAGGCAGGCATCAAGATCAGCGCAGGCTTGGAGGGCCGAATGGCCTGTTCCTATGCTGTACTGTTCTTTGTTCCTTATTCTTTGTTCATATTCAAGGTAAAAGCTTCAACATTCATTGAGGTGGTAAGCACAACCACTGTTTTAAAAAGAAAAGGAATAAACCCTGTTGCGGTCAAATAAGAGGAAGGGCAAGAGGGGCGAATGTGACCCCCTCCTCAGCTGGCCATAACAATCTTAATTATTTCTCCTTATTCATTTGTTGTCTTTTTTTCTGTAAACTGAAATAGCATTGGCTCGATTGCAAGATGAATGCGCATATAATTTATCAGTGATACTTTGGTCTTATCAGTGAGACCACCAACATTAAAAATACGAGGTATGAACCCCCAGACCAATTTAAAGAATTACACAACAAGATTTCATGTTTTAAGACTTTTATTATAACAACTGAACTAAAAGGCTAATGGTATGTTAACCTCTATCACAAGAGGATTTGTGTACAGGAGTAATGAAGTCTTGCTTCAATTGTATAGAACCTTGGTTAGACCGCACCTGGAGTACCGCGTGCAGTTTTGGTCCCCTTACCTTAAGAAGGATATTATTGTCTTAGAGAGAGTGCAACAAAGGTTCACCAGACTTGTTCCCGGGATGGCGGGACTGTCCTATGAAGAGAGATTGGGGAAACTGGGCCTGTCTTCTCTAGAGTTTTGAAGAATGAGAGGTGATCTCATTGAAACCTACAAAATACTTAAAGGGATAGACAGGGTAGATGCAGGTAAGATGTTTCCCCTGGTTGAGGAGTCTAGAACCAGGGGACACAATTTTAAAATAAGGGGGAAGCCACTAAGGACAGAGATGAGGAGAAATTTCTTTACACAGAGGGTTGTGAATTTTTGGAATTCTCTATCCCAGAGGGCTGTGGAAGCTCAGTCATTGAGTATTTTAAAGCAGAGATTGACAGATTTCTAAATATAAATGACATAAGGGGATATGAGGATAGTGCAGGAAAAAAGCATTCAAGTGGATGATCAGCCATGATCGTATTGAATGGCGGAGCAGGGTGGATGGGTTGAATGGCTTACTCCTGCTCCTATGTTCCTAAAAGAAATTCCCATGAACTAAATAGTAGTCTGTAAGTAGCTGATACCCCAAATTACAAAGAAAGGTGTTTTCTAAAAATATTAAAAATACTTGAAAACATCACACTACACTTTACATTACACAGTTGATGACAAAACCTTTGCAGTTATAAGTCCCAAGCTCCTTCCAGTTTCAATGGGTCTCTCAGACCTTTTAAAAAATTAATGTCCTGTTCACTCTCTTCTCCGAGCACTTCCGACCTGCACGTCCGTGAATAAGATGATTCCTAGAGATCCTGTTGGTCTTTTCCTTCTCTGCAAACTTCAAACTTCAAAACAAGTTCAAGTGTTCACAACCTTTTGCTGAATCAGGCTTCCAAGAGTAGGTGTTCCCTCTCTCTGTCTTGAGGCTGCCACTGCTGGTTGTCTTCCTGAGAGCTTGCTCTCAGGCTATAACCGCTGGGTTCCCTTCTTACAGCCTGTCTGCCTTCAGAAAATCTGTTAAATTTATCTGTACTCAAAAGTCAATAGGTTATTCTCCTGTTACAATATGCAAAGTCCAGATGTCTGGTTTCACAGAGCTACCTGGGCCTTCCATTGTTCCCAGGTGTTAAGAGCTGTCTGGTACATTTGCATCTTCAGAATTACTGACTCCTTGTTTACGACCTAAAAGTCTGGGAGGGTGAAACCCATTTTTCTTCAGGTGTTACCCCTGCAGTCTCTGTTTGTTTCCAAAAAAACTCCTTGATCTGTGTTCTCTGTTGTCCTGGTAACCAAGATTTCTGCCTTGTCTTTTAGCAATGTGAGGTCACCTGACCTTCCAGACTCCATCTTATACTTTTAAAAGTCACAATTTTTAAAACATAATCGTATTACAAAGTTCAGCGTTCATAACACCAACTTACAATTACAGCACACACACAGACCAGTTTTGCAAACTAATTACATGGCCTCAGGGGAAGCATCTTTTTATAATCAGTGTGTTATTAGATTTGTCCACAGGCTGACATTTCAGAGCCAGTGATGTATACTGCACCATATGAATCTAACAAAGAAATTTGCAGCACTTGACTGTATATACAGAAGAATACAAACCACAATTACTTCTGCAATAATGTTACTTCACAACCCAAGTCCATTGATATTTAGAAAGAAAGTTAATAATATTTGAATGGAATAAACAGTACACTTCCATTTCACCCCAATGGCTAATGAATCCCATGACTGAAGTCAAAACTTGGAAAAAGCAGTGTCTGCCAAAAATGTGTTCAAACTATGAACACAAACATTACTGCAGAGTCCTTCCTTTTCATTAAATGCCTCTTAGCATATGTTACCACATAGTGACATATCTGTTACTGCCTTCACACACACAAACAGATATTTATAAGATCATAAGAATTTGGAGCAGAAGTAGGCCATTGGACCTCCCAAGCGTGCTTTGCCATTCAATAAGATCATGGCTGATCTGATTGTGGACTTGACTCCACTTTCCTGCCTGCACCTCCAGACCCTTGACTCCTTGTAGATTAAAAATCTGTCTAACTCAGCCTTGAATATATTCAATGACCCAGCCTCCACTGCTCTCTTGGGTAGAGAATTCCAAAGATTAATGACCCTCTGAGAGAAGAAATTCCTCCTTATCTTTGTCTTAAATGGGAGACACGTTATTTTGAAACTGTGTTCCCCAGTTCTAGATACCCTCACGAGGGAATACATCCTCTCAGCTTGTACCCTGTCAAGTCCCCTCAGAACTTTATATGTTTCAATAAGATCACTTCTCATTCTTCCAATGAGTATAGGCCCAACCTGCTCAACCTTTCCTTATAAGACAACCCCTTCATCCCAGGAATTAGCCTCGTGAACGTTCTCTGAACTGCTTCCAATATAAAGATTATAAAGGTACACACAAAATTAACTTACCTAAAGTTTCAAAATACTGAGAGATTGAGGGACTGATTTTTAAAATCACTGAAGTGATCTGTGCATCCTAACAAAACACATTAATGGGCTAAATTTATTCTGTTGGTTCTAAAGATCATTCGTGATCTAATTGAATGCTGGTACAGGCTTGAGGCGTTAAATCCTAAGTGATGGACACAATAAGAACCAAAATAAAATTGTATGGACTCAGATGCAATTGCTAAAGTGGGCACCAGATAACCACCACACCACTGTATCCGTCCATTGCTCCAAGGTTGCGTTCATGGTGGCTCTAGGTGCCTCCAGGGGCACGAATGCTGCCTCATTTATAATACGACATTGATTCCAAAGGAAGAGTGACTCCTAAAGACAGTGCTGCAATATAAGTGCAGCATTAGCTAATGATATAATGCTGTCTCACATTCATAGTTCCTCACTTTTTCTTTATTCCTCAGCATGTCTGGTTATCTTTCTGTTATTGTTTCCACTTTTATTTATCAGTATGTATGTCTCAGAGGTCTTCTCTCTCTGATCTAAAATGGTTTCCTAAACATTAATTGGATCTGCTTTAGATTATATTTACATAATTTCATACAAGTTCAATTAAAAGGATGTTGGAGCTTTGAGAACATACAGTGCTGAATGTCCCTTGCCATCTATTTTATAAAACAAAGAAGCAGCCATCTGCTTTTGAGATTGGTTTAGCAGAAGACCCATGGGCTGTCCTGTCATACAGTAAACTAACAGCATGGTGTGGTATGAAAATGGTTAGGAAATGAAAGCTGTTCTCCAGCAACTGTAATAGGGACACCAGTCTACATATTTCAGGGAAGGACCTTAGTGTGGTGAAGAAACAGAATATTAAACATAAATAAAATAAGAGTATTGTTGCAGTGTGAGGCCTGGTACTCCTCTTTCAGATAGTCTATGAATATACAGATAGCACACGCATTAGTTTTTTCAGCAAATCTCACTGATTGAGTTGTGCTCAGAATCCCATAGAAAGGATGTAAAACACAATGATTTTCTTCAAAGGCATGCACTGACAGCAGATCTAGGTTGTAACATAGGAACTCTGAAATCCCTTGGCTTGGAAAGAGCTGCAGTGGTGTAAGTGAGGCGTGGGGTTGGAATTTGGAGTAGGATCCAATTCCAATGTTTTTTTAAAAAACATTGAAAAAGTTCTGATGCAGGTGGGACTGGTCACTTCTTGCAGCTATCAGAAGAGGAGGTAGGACAACCTCACATTCCAGAGATCCTGATAATTCCACCTCCTCTGCTTCCTATAATACAGACTGACTACACTTCTAATGTACTTAATTGGTTGCAAAGCGCTTTGGGACGAGCTGAGATCATGAAAGGTGCTATATAAATGCAAGTTTTTCTACTTAAGTCTTCTAGTTCAAAGTATGATGTAGTTGTACTGGAGTTACCAGGATATCATGCTGGTGGATGTGGGAAATGCAATGCCTATATACTAATGGCAGCCATGCATTCTGGTTCAAAAAAACCATGATCTTTGACGGGAACACCCGATATCCTCCCCCTCGGCCAAGGGAGAAGCAAGATGCTGCTCTGAAAGTCCTCCAGGGCAGGCACCAAGGGAGCATTGTAAATGGGCCTTTTTGTACAAATGACCTTATCCCTGGACTTCGGAATGGAGCAAAGGTTGGCACAGGCTGGCAGCAGGAAGTTCCACCCTGGTACACCTCCCGTGGAGGAGCAGCGATTGGCAACTTTCAGCCAATTTTTTCTGCTGTCAAAGCATGAATGTGTAGTTCAAAAATCTTACAGCTAAACATTTCCCCCAAAATACTTAAAACCCTGCTTTTATTCAATATGCTCACTGTAATTTCGTCTCAAAAGCTGACACATCTGGGATACTCAATAGTTCAAAGGGCAAAGCTGTAGCTTTCCAAAGGCAAATTTTTCACTTTTCTGGGAAGATCCTGGAATCCCATGTGTGCTCAAGGCTTAGCTGCTGCCCACACAAAATCATCAAAGCAACTGTGATTGATTGACGGATTTGGACTGTACAGATGACCTAGAAATGCTTATCGAGTCTGTGATACTCTTGTTTCATTTCCCCTGTGCTTTTGACTAGAGGAGTTCAGGAACTGAACCTGAATGCAAAGTGACAACCATGCAAGCAGTCAACAGAACTCTCAATATCACTGGAAGCCACTGTCCAATAAATTGACTAGTTTGGGATCCCTGCTTGAACCCCACCATAGATTTCATATGGCAGTCAGCACAGGAGGCAGTATACCAGCCTGTTATACAGCTCTTCAGAAAATGCCACCCTCAAAACAGCAATGTCCTCACCTGGTGTGCTGAAAGAGGGTTATTACTGTACAGACGCCAATGATTCATTCAGAATCTAATCAGCCCACCCTCTGCCAAAACTCTCAACTCCTGCTGAAGAGTAAAGAGGGAACAATGTCACTTTTCTTTAACGAGGTATCGCAATTAGTTCCAGTTTGTGAGGTGGGTGGAGGGAGGGGGGATGCGGGAATCACAGTCCAAACCTGCTGGAAAGTGCCTAGCAATGCCCTACTGTGATGCCCCCCATTATAGACTAATAATCTGCTGACATTCATTGCTATGGCTCATATGAGAAGAAGAATGTGCCTTTGTGTCTGGTAAGGGCGGGCAGTCATTACCTGACGAACCATAACTGCGAGTGAGTGACCATCACCATCGAAACAACAAGAAGAACAAAATCTTATATTTATATAGACAAAAACTAGGGGAGAAAAAATAAACTGGAAAGTGATTCCACTGAACTATGTACCAACTGATTTACAAAAAAAAAAGCATTATTTTCTGTTAGGGAAACAGAACTATGTAATATGTGCTATGAATAGAAATAATAGAACTATGGAAATTCCAGCACATTTGACACCCTATTGAAAAATTTCACAATGATTTGTTGCATTATGCTTCTGTCACTGCTAAATCCATATTGGAGTTATCTATTCTGATTTTATTTCTTTAATCTTTCCTATATCTTTTATTATTCCTCTCCTCCAGGGTGTTTTTCTGATTTCCTCTTCAATGTCCTGATTGAACTTCCTTCAATAGCTACCTCTGTAATATATTATTTAGTCTAA
Organism: Heterodontus francisci; assembly: GCF_036365525.1. Taxonomy (NCBI): domain Eukaryota; kingdom Metazoa; phylum Chordata; class Chondrichthyes; order Heterodontiformes; family Heterodontidae; genus Heterodontus; species Heterodontus francisci. The sequence continues at coordinate 62,014,757 of NC_090395.1, read as the reverse complement.
CAACAGTGAAAAAGTTTCTTCCAACCTCCCTCTTTACACTTCTGATCCTAGTCCTAAATTCATGTTCATTTGATATTTACTCATGAAGCAGTGAATGTTACCTTCACTATTTACAATAAGACTCATTCAAAATTTCAAACTAGTGCCTGTGATTTTCTGATATGCACCATCACTGGGTAAATGATCCCCTTCTGTGCAGACATTTGATCAGATATATTGCGGTGTGTAGAATGGATGAGCGACTGTAAGGTTCAAATCAGTTAATGGTGTCCTGATAATGAACCATAAATCTGGTTTTATGTTGACCTTACAGGGGTGTTTAAACCGTTGGTTCCCAATGTGCAGATGCCATTGGCGACTCTAAGATAACATTATCAGATCGGCTGCTGGACAAGCCCAGGCTTAGCAAAGTCAGCAAGTTTACATTAGCGTTGTCACTGGATGCAGTAGATCGATTGGAAACTGGTGGTGCAAGTACCAGTCTAAAAGCAGATTAAGACAAATATTGAAACAAAAACAAGACATTGTTTTATGAGGACTCGACCATCTAATGAGATCAAACTCAACCCACAATTCCGTTGAGCTTTCATTTACTCTTGGATTTATGCTGGTGAGTAAAGTGTTTGAATTTAATTTAATTGAAGATGTCCCCCTGTTTACCATAAAATAGTGGGAGAGCATGGTGCTCTCACAATAGATTTGCAGAGGCTCGAAATAGTTACTGAGCTCAGTCTGGTGCAATAGACAAAGCAGAGGAAGATTGATGGAGGCATCAGCATCTTCACTCAGGCGATCCACTGACGGAGTGATGGAATAATTATCCCAAGATTGATTGCCATTATTTAAATTTTTTTTCAACTCTGTCCAAAGCAACTACTGCAAAATAATTGTTCAGGTTATAGGTCATCTAATTTGCATTAAAAAAAAATAATTTTCACCTTTAACATTAATTTGGTTTAGTGTCAAATTTCTGAGTGATTTATGTTTTGACAACACTAATTTTTGATCTTGTTCCCAAAATTAATATCAACTTGTTGGAGAAGTATTACTGTCCTCAAAATGCCCTTCCAGGGCTAAGTTGCAGAACTTTCCTGGTGTAGTTCCTGCAGAGAAACAACTCTTCTTTGGTTCAAAATGCTTTTGAAATGACAAACCTTAAGGCCAAGGTCTAAATGCTGTGGATTGATGGGGGCTTATGCCTGACTTTAGCAATGCCATCAGAGAAGGTGCTGAGGAGGGGCTGGGTATTGTGTGGTGAACGAGTCAGACGTGTGATGGAATACTCTCCACTTGTTTGGATGAGTGTCGCTCCAACAGCACTCAAGAAACTTGACACTATCCAGGATTAAGGAGTCCGCTTGATTGGCACCTTAAACATTCACTCCTGCCAGCACTGGTGCACTGTGGCTGCAGTGTGTACCATCTACAAGACGCATTGCAGCAACTCGCCAAGGCTTCTTCAACGGCACCTTCTAAATCCACGACCTCTATCACCTAGAAGGACAAGGGCAGGAGATGCATGGGAACACCACCACTTGCAAGTTCCCTTCAAAGTCACATATCATCCTAACTTGGAAATATATCACTGTTCCTTCATCGTTTCTGCATTAAAGGCCTGGAACTCCCTCCCTAACAGCACTGTGAGTATACCTACCCCAGATGGACTGCATTGGTTCAAGAAGGCAGCTCATCATCACCCTCTCAATGTGATTTCAGGATGGGCAAGAATTACTGGCCTTGCCAGTGACACCCACATCCCATGAACAAATAGAAAAAAGAAAGCCCCATATAGAAGGAAGGAGAGTTTCACATTTCTGGATTTTTTACACCACTTTCTACAGAAGGCCTATAAGTTTGACTTCAGATATAGCAAAGATGCTCAGAGAGATCATAAAAGATGCTCTATATGGTCATCTAGACACGGAAGGAGTCATTAGGGATATACAACATGGCTTCTGGAAAAGATCATATTTTACCAATTTGGTACAGTTTTTTTTGAAGAAATCACTAGTTTGGTGGATGAGGGTATCCCAATTGTCTACTTGGACTTTCAGAAATCATTTGATAAGATACCTCACAATAGGTTACACCACAAGATAGAATCTTGCAGAATAAGTGAAAAGCTGCTACACTGGATTAAGAATTGGCTGTACACTCATCAGCAGAAAGCTATTATCAATTATTGTGGATCTGCTTCAAGACTGGTTACCAGTGTCGTCCTGCAGGAATCAGTGTCAGAGCCATTATTCTTTACTATCTGTATAAATGAGCTAGATGAATGTGTTTTGGGGATGATCCACAAATTTGCAGATGATACAAAGTGTGAGTGTTGTGTTACAGACACGTGGTAGGAGTGTGGGTGGTTCCCACTGTTCACCTTCCAACTGACCGCAATCATGTTTTGTTTAAAATGATGAGTTAGCCCCTGACTGTTTTAACTTGCCAAATAAACAGACAGTGACAGGTTTTCTTGCTGATTTAGAAGGGAAGATTAACTATTTATTGAATAATATTCGTCCCTGAAATGTTCGCAGCACCACTCGTGAATGCATTCACTCTCACAAGCACTCTCAAGAGAAGATAGATAGAAAGTAAAGAGTTCAAGGTGTGGTAGGTGTTCATGGTTTATGGTAAACTTGTTGAATCTTCTAAATAGAACAGTCTCTTTTAAAGATGCAGGCCTGGGTTGTTTGTCGTCTTGAACTTGTTGAGGTGTTGTAGATTTCTGGTGCTTAAGATTTCAAATTGGAGGTGGCAGTCACTCGCAGTTCTCTGCTGCACCATGTTGAAGTGTAGAATTAGCAGCAGGGCTCCTTCCTTGCCTGGTTGGATTTCTTTCCACAGTCACTGGTTGGACTTATTTTTTGTGATATTCTTGTGATCTCTCTCTCTCTCTCTTTTTCTCTCCAGAGGGTTACCTTTTAAGGTCACAATTCATCATTAGTATTTCTGGTACCTGACACATGGTTTTCTCCCCTGGTGTGACCACACAATGGACCAGGATGTGGAATCCATGGCCATCCATTAATGTCTGAATGAGTATAATCCTGTTATTATGTGGCTACATCACAACTTCTTTATTTCAGAAGAACCCATTCAGTTCAGGAATGTCTCTTGATGGTTTCAGGATGGGTGTAATTGACACCCTATTAGCCTGGAATGTATCCTTTTGTCCTTAACAGAAAGTGAGGCAGTGTTCAAATACCAGGGCATCTGACCTTCAGCAGCCATCTTTTGCAGCATTGTCCATTTTTAAAAAAAGGTAACGTCAAATTTAAAGAGTCCACCTTGAATAAAGTTTGTATCTTAAAAGATGGAACATGTTATGTCTTTACTGGGCATGGATTGTGAAGGAGACCAAACAACTATAAACAGGTCAAAATGTACTGGGGAAGGGGTTTGTGTTTGACAAATGATGTTTAATTTAGGCAAGTGCAGCACTCTGCTGGACAGGGTCAACGCTAAGCCTACTTACATTTTAAAAGGAACAGAATTTAAGCCTATGGTAAAAGAACATGATTTAGGTATCAGGTAACTCTGTAAAGGTTCACAATAAATGCAGAGAAGCTGTAATGTTGCATTTACAGAAATATCCATTACAAAATGAAACATAGGGCGGCACAGTGGCGCAGTGGTTAGCACCGCAGCCTCACAGCTCCAGGGACCCGGGTTCGATTCCGGGTACTGCCTGTGTGGAGTTTGCAAGTTCTCCCTGTGTCTGCGTGGGTTTTCTCCGGGTGCTCCGGTTTCCTCCCACAAGCCAAAAGACTTGCAGGTTGATAGGTAAATTGGCAATTATAAATTGTCACTAGTATAGGTAGGTGGTAGGGAAATATAGGGACAGGTGGGGATGTTTGGTAGGGATATGGGATTAGTGTAGGATTAGTATAAATGGGTGGTTGATGTTCGGCACAGACTCGGTGGGCCGAAGGGCCTGTTTCAGTGCTGTATCTCTAATCTAATACCATTTTGCTCGTGTGCAGAACCTTGGTTGTGCCTCGGTTAGAAAGCTGCATCCAATTCTGGGCCACCCACATGGTGGTGATATTGAGGCTTTGGAAAAGGTTCAGTGGAGGGTCACAATAATAATTTTCAATTTAAAACAACTTAGCTAGCCAGATGGTATTAAGGAACTTGGTCTAGATACTTTAGACAGGCATAGACTCAAAGGCGATTTGGGAGGCCTATAGTATAACGAAGGAACTATATTCATGGTTTGGAGAGGATGAGTGGTGATATGTATAAATTGCGTAAGGGAATAAATAAGTTGTATGTTAGGTGTTTTTTCTTGTCCCAGAGAATAGTAGACCTGTGGGAAAGGCTGCCAGTTTATGTGGTGACTACAGATTAACTGTATGCCTTCAATAAAGAGCTGGACTGGTTCCTGGTTAGGATGGAAACTCCATTATACAATTGCACCTATTAATATAAGTCATGGTCTATGTGGTGTCCTGGACAAGTTTTGACCAGAGGAATCAGAAAACAAAAGCAAAATACTGCGGATGCTGGAAATCTGAAATAAAAGCAAGAAATGCTGGAACCACTCAGCAGGTCTGGCAGCATCTGTGGAAAGAGAAGCAGAGTTAACGTTTCGGGTGACCCGAAACGTTAACTCTGCTTCTCTTTCCACAGATGCTGCCAGACCTGCTGAGTGGTTCCAGCATTTCTTGTTTTTATTTTGAATCAGAAAACAATTTTGGAGATTTTATTTCACAAATTGACCTTGGCGGTTTGATCTGACTTTTCACCCCTCCCAGGAGACTACATAATTTCTAGGGGGGGATAAGGCATCAATATCCGGCACAGGCTAAGTAGACCAGTTGGTCTTTTCCTGTCTGACATTTTTATATGTTTGTGATGGATAATTCCTTCAGCAGACTGATGTGAGTATGATGGGCTGAATGGACCCTACTTCCCTGCTGTAAAAGGCAATGAGCTTGATTTTAACCTAGTGCTTTGTGCAAGTTTTGAGTGAATTAAAATATCACCCATTAATTCTATGCATTGCACCGAGGAGTTGGTGGTGGGCCTATTTCTTGAACCATTAGTAGCTGCTTGATATAACTGAGTAGGCTGGTTCAAAGGCCAGTTACGACCACGTTGGTGTGGGGCTGAAGTCACATATAGATCAGACCAGCTAAGGATGACAGGTTTCCTTCTCTAGTGAATCACTTGGGTTTTGACAGCAGCGTCATGGTCACAGTTACATACACCAGTAATTCTCAAACTGCTATGATGAAATTTGAACTTGTATTTTCAGGATTACAAGACCAGTATTTACCCACTGAAGATACCTACTGTGTCAGCCATGGCTCAGTTGGTAACACTCCTGCCTCTGAGTCAGAAAGTAGTTGGTTTAACACAACAACAACAAGAAATGCTGGATTCACTCAGCAGGTCTGGCAGCATCTGTGGAAAGAGAAGCAGAGTTAACGTTTCGGGTCAGTGACCCTTCTTCGGAACCCGAAGTCTGACTCAAGGACTTGAGCACACAAATCTTGGCTGACACTCCAGTGCAGTACTGAAGGAGTGCTACAATGTGAGACATCCTGTCTTTCAGGTGGGATGTTGAACAGGTCTCATCTGCCCTCTCAGGTCAATGTAAAAAAATCCCATGGCACCATTTTAAAGAAGAGCAGGGGAGGTATCTCTGGTGTCCTGGCCAATATTTATCCCGCAATCATCATCCCAAAAACAGATTGTCTGGTCATTATCTCATTGCTGTTTGTGGGAACTTGCTGTGTGCAAATTGGCTGCTGCATTTCCTGCGTTATAGTGACCACACTTCAAAACTACTTCATTGTCTGTAAAGTGTTTTGGGACATCTGGTGGTCATGAAAGCTGCTGCATAAATGCGAATCATAGAAGATTACACCCCAATGGAGGCCATTCGGCCCATCGTGTCTTTCTTTTTTCTGTCTAACCAATTTTCTTGAATCAACAAATGCCATTCATTCCCCATCAACAATGGACAATAAATATAGTTGTTGAGTAACTTGCACATTACAACCTTGTGCAGAGGAAGACAATCCCTTGATAGTTCTTTGAGTGTGAAATTGCACATTGGGACACGAGCCCACCTTAATGCTGGTGTTTTTGTCAAACATCATTTTTGGGGAGATGGTGGTGTAGCGGTAATATCACTGAACTAGTTATTCAGAGGCCCAGGCTAATGCCATGGGGACACAGGTTCAAATCCCACCACGGCAGCTGGTGGAATTTAAATTCAATTAAATAATAAATCATTTTTTAAAAATCTGGAATTGAATGCGAGTTTTCAGTAATGGTGCCATAAAACCATTGTTGATTGTCATAAAAACCCATCTGGTTCACTAATGTCCTATAGGGAAGGGAATCTGCTGCCCTTACCTGGTCTGGCCGACAAATGACTCCAGACCCACAACAATGTGGTTGGCTCTTAACTGCCCTCTGAATTGGCCGAGTCAGCCAATCAGTTGTCAAGGGCAATTAGGGATGGGCAACAAATTCTGGCCTTGCCAGCAATGCTGACATCCCATGAAAGAATTTAAAAAGTTCCAGTAGAGCAATTGACACATTTTTAGAACAAACAGGCTTCAAAAGAAGTTGACATTCTCATCTTGTGATTAAGAACAATGTAAGCAAAACACTTTGGGCTGAATTTTCGGCAGTGGGCGGTGGGGAGGGGGGGGGGGTGGTGGGGTGGGGGGGGGTGGGGGAGGGGGGGAGGGGGGGGGGGGCGGCGGGGGGGCGGTGTGGGGAGGGGAACGGAGGCAGGATCCTCCAAAAATACCAGTGCTGGCAGCGTCGATTTGAAGGTGCCAATCCCAGTGCTGGCAATACACACCAGAGTGGGATAGGAATTCCGCTCTCCTCTCAATTGAGTCCAATTGCCAGCATCAGGCATAGTGAAAAATGAGGTATCAGCCTGGTGAAGCTACAGCACAGGACTACTTGCATGCCAAACAGTGGAAGCGGCATGTGATAGACAGAGCTAAGTGATCCTACAACCAACAGATCAGACCTAAGAATGGTGGTGAGCAATTAAACAACTAACAGGAGGAGGACGCTCCACAAATATCCCCATCTTCAACAATGGGGGAGCCCAGCACATCAGTGCAAAAGACAAGGCTGAAGCATTTGCATCCATCTTCAGCCAGAAGTGCCAAATGGCTGATGCATCTCAGCCTCCTCCTGAGGTTCCCAGCACCACAGATGCCAGCCTTCAACCAATCTGATTCCCTCCACATGATATCAAGAAATGGCTGAAGGCACTGGATACTGCAGAGGCTATGGCCCTGACAACATTCCGGCAATAGTACTGAAGACCTGTGCTCCAGAACTAGCCGCACACCTAGCCAAATTTTTCCAGTACAGCTACAACACTGGTATCTACCCGACAATATGGAAAATGCCTGGGTATGTCCTGTGCACAAAAAGGACAAATCCAACCTGGCCTTTTGCCACCCTGTCAGTCTACTGTCTATCATCAACAAAGTGATGTCATCGACAGTGCTATCAAGCGGTACTTGCTCAGCAATAACCTGCTCACTGACGCTCAATTTGAGTTCTGCCAGGGCCACTCAGCTCTTGACCGCATTACAGCCTTTGTTCAAACATGGACAAAAGAACTGAACTTCAGAGGTGAGGTGAGTGTGACTGCCCTTGACATCAAGGGAACATTTGAAGACGTATGTCATCAAGGAGCCCTAGCAAAACTGGAGTCAATGGGAATCGGGGGAAACTCTCTGCTGGTTGGAGTCATACCTAGCACAAAGGAAGATGGTTGTGGTTGGCAGAGGTCAATCATCTGAGCTCCAGGAGATAACTGCAGGAGTTCCTCAGCATAGTGTCCAAGGCCCAACCATCTTCAGCTGCTTCAATGACCTTCCCTCTATCTTAAGGTCAGAAGTGGGGATGTTCACTGATGATTGCACAATGTTCAGCACCATTCACGACTCCTCAGATACTGAAGCAGCCCCTGTCCAGATGCAGCAAGACCTGGATAACATCCAGGCTTAGGCTGATAAACGGCAAGTAACATTCATGCTTCACAAGTGCCAGACAGTGACCATCTCCAACAAGAGAGAATCTAACCATCTCCCCTTGATGTTCAATGGCATTACCATCGCTGAATCCCCCACTATCAACATCCTGGGGGTTACCATTGACAAGAAACTGAACTGGATCAACCACATAAATGCCGTGGCTACAAGAGCACAGTTGTAGCAATGTGTACCATCAACCAGATGCACTGCAGCAACTCATCAAGGCTCTTCAGACAGCACCTTCCAAACCCGCGACCTCTACCACGTAGAAGGACAAGGGCAGCAAATGCATGGGAACATCACCACCTGCAAGTTCCCCTCCAAGCCACACACCATCCTGACTTGGAACTATATTGCTGTTCCTTCACTGTCGCTGGGTCAAAATCCTGGAACTCCCTTCCTAACAGCACTGTTGGTGTACCTACACCACAAGGACTGCAGTGGTTCAAGAAGTTAGCTCACCATCACCTTCTCAAGGGCAATTAGGGATGGGCAATAAATGCTGGCCTAGCAGTGATGCCCACATCCCATAAACGAATAAAAAAATCTTGTTACAAAGCTTGTTTAGTGCGTGTCAGGGGCTGAAGTTCTAATTTTTAAAGGGGCAGACAACTTACCTATGCCTTTAGAAACTGACCAGCTGAAGTCAGGTGGATAAAGAGTGGGGAGCCAGTCTTGGCTGCGGCAGGGCACCAAACCTGGCCCCATAAGAGGTTCAGTGGGAAAAAGAGGGACTAGGCAGTTGGTAATGGGGTACCCTTGGCGCTGCACTGGTGGCAGGGAGAGTAGGCACTCTGCACCCAGGCTTTGAACGGGGTCAGCATCCGCCTGGCATTGGTGGGCCAGAAGAGCAGGGGGAAGGCTGCCAAGAACAATTGGGTGGCCACCTACCCAGAAGTAAGGCTCCAGCTGGCAATGGGGGCACTACTGTCAGATTTTGGTTCCAATGGTGATGAGGGGCAACACCCTCCAGAGGGAAGAAAGAACAGTGAGCATCAGGAGGGCATGGGAGAGGAAAGGGGGGCAGGAAGGCAACGGAGGCCAAACCCTCAATACACAATCGACCGCCAAAGATGGAGCTAGCTGGAGATGACTGAGAACCAGTGCCACAGGAGACTGCGAATCTCCAGGGAGATGGTCACAGACAACAGTGGCCTCGTCACTAAAGACCTCGCAGCTCGCAGCACTGGTCACCATGCCCTGCCAGGAGCTGTCAAAATCAATGTAGCCTTGAACTTCCTCACTTCTGGCAGGTTCCAAGGATCAGCTGTGACCTTAGTGGTAACTCAAAAATGGCTGCATACCACTGCATTTCACTGGTCACTGATGCCCTTTTGGCAGAGCTGGACAGTACATCCATTTAACGATAGCCACGACCTCATAGGCACAGAGGGCATTGGGTTTTGCCTCCATCACTGGATTCTCCAAGCTGCAGGGCATCATCGATTGTACCCATGTGGCCATCAAGGCACCCAGTGACCAGCCAGTGAGATCCATCAACAGGAAGGACTTTCACTCCCTCAATGTCCAACTGGTCTGCAAACACAACAAGAGCTTCCTCCATGTGTGCGCTTGCTTTCCTGACAGTTGCCACGACTCCTTCATCCTCTGCCAGTCCAGGTGGCCTTGGATCTTCAATCCAGCTCCCAAGGTGCATGGATGGATCCTAGACATCTAGGATCCTAGGAAGAGATGGCTATTGACCCCGCTACAGGAGCCCTAGACAGAGGCACAGGGGCGATACAACCAATGCCGGGACAACCCTTAAGCAGGTCGGGTGGCGCTTTCCAATGCCCTCCTGCAAGGGTCTCTGTCATTGCGGTGATCTGCTGTGTTCTCCATAACATGGCTCTCCAGAGAGCTGTGGACCTTGAGGATGGTGAGGCCCTGGAAGGAGGTGAGGAACAGGAGCAGGAGGTAAGGGAGGAGAAGGAATTGTAGGCGGAGGGAGATAACGCTGAACAGAGAGAGGCCCCTGTTGCCATCCTCCAGGAAGAGGACCTCCCTCATGGCCTCCAGCATTAGATCCAGGTCAGTATCAATGAAGCGAGGGGCTGCCCTGCCCTGGGTGCCAGGCCTCTGGCTCCCCTGTGACATCTTGCTTCCTTCTGATGCAGTGGAAGGCTTTGGCACAAACCGCAGATCTGTCCCTCAGGACAACCAGCAACCTCAGTGTTGGCTGCCGTGGGTGTCTATGTGACCCACCTCTGTTCCTGCCCGGACTGGCTGTAAGTGGACAGGAAAGCCGTCAATATATCAATTAAGGGTTGACCCCCATAAAAATTGGAAATTGAATCAGTTTCCCACTGGAGATGGGTTCTTGACCCAAAAACAGACCTGGTTTCTGCTTCCTGCCTCCATGGCGAAAATTCAGTCCTTTGTTGTAATTCCCTGGCTTTTTTTCTACTGTGACTCCTTTTCTCAAACCTGACAAGAAGGTACACTTGAATTAATGCGTTGTCTATTGAAAGGACTGGGTCACACTCTATCTACCTTATTAAGATGCATTTGTTTTGTGGCTGATCAAATGCAGCTTCACACTAAGAGGCTACTGTGTTTAAGTACATAAAAATAAACCGCAAATGCTGGAAGTGCACAGCAGGTCAGTCTGCATCTGTAGAGAGAAATGATCGGTTAATATTCAGTGTTTCAGCTCTTTACAGATGCTGGTTAACCTGCTGTGTATTTCCAGCATTTTCTATAATTAAGTACTTATTGTGGAGAAAAATGTAAGGAATATTCAGGAAGCAATTTCATTTCTTGATGACAATATTAGGACCTAATACTCTGTTATCTTCACTTATTACAGCTGAAAAAATTACTGTTGGCGATATTAGCGGATGTTCCTGTGACATTACTTTGGCCATTAATTTAGCAGATGTGGTAACAGGTTAACATCTAAATTAAAAGAGTGGGCAGTGGAATGTCATATAAATACATTGTTTTCTTTCTAATATCAGCAACAATTAAGACACAACTTGCATTTATATATCACCGTGCACGTCCTCAGGATGTCCCAAAGTACTTCGCAGTTAATTAACTACTTTTGAAGTACAGTCACTGGTTTTATAGGGCAAACACAGAAGCTAATTTGCATATAATAAGGCCCCACAAGGCAGCTGAGATAAATGCCAGTTAATGTGTTTTGATGGAGAGAGAATGTTGGCCAGGACACCAGGAGAACCCTCTGCATTTCTTCAAATACCATCATCCAACAAGAACGACAACTTGCATTTATATATCACCTTTACTGTAATAAGATGACCCAAGGTGTTTCACAGGAATATTATCAAACAAAATTTGACACCGAGCCAATAAGGAGATATTAGGACAGGTGACCAAAATCTTGGTCAAAGGGGTAGGTTTTAAGAAGAATGTTAATGGAGGGGAGAGAGCTGGAGAGGCAGAGAGGTTTAGGGAGGGACATCCAGTGGTTCGGGCAGCTGAAGACACGGCCGCCAATGGTGGGGACGATTAAAATTAGGGATGCACAAGAGGCCAGAATTGGAGGAGTGCAGATTTCACAGAGGGTTGTAGGGCTGGAAGAGGCTGCACAGTTGGAGAGGGGTGAGGCCATGAAGTGATTTAAAAACAAGGATAATAATGTTTAAATTTAAAATTGCTGCACTGGAAGCCAATGTAGGTCAGTGAGCACAAGGGGTGATGGGTGAATGGGACTTGATGCAAGTTAGCATCAGATCTTTTATGTCCAGCTGAACTGATATATAGGGCCTTGGTTTAGTGTCTCATCTGAAGGGCAATAATACAGCACTTCCTCAGTCCTGCACTGAAGTGACACCTTAAACCTGTACTGAAATCCTGGGCTGGGGCTTAAACCCATAAATTTCTGATTCAGATGCAAGTGTGTTACAAACAGTTAAACTGACACATAAGGGAAGAATAGGACTTGCATTGATATAGCACCTTTCATGTTCTTAGGATATCCCAAACCGCTTGACAGTCAATAAAGCACTTTTGAAGTGCAGTCACAGTTATACTGTAGGCAAAGTCAGCAGTTAATTTAGGCACAGCAAGGTCCCATTAATAGCGATGAGGTTCATGACTAGACAATCTGTTTTAGTGATGTTGGTGGAGGAATAAATGTTGGCCAGGCCAACTTCCCTGCTCGTCTTTGAATTGTGCCATGGTATCTTTGACATCCATCTGACAGAGCAGACAAGACTTCAGTTTAACATCTTATCTGAAAAATGGCACCTCCAGCAGTGCAGCACCCCCTCAGTAATGCACTGAAGTCTCAACTTAGATGGCGTGTTCAATTTTTTGGGGAGGAAGCTAAAATTCACAATCTTCTGACTCAGAGGTGATTGTGCAACCATTGAACTATGGATGACACCTACTTTTCAAGTTTAGCAGATCAAATGTACTTTTCAAATTTGTTTGAAATGTCAGTAATTACAGTTTAAATTGGGTGCAACTATTCAGCGAGCTGCACTCATATTTGCATATCTCTGAATTAACATCCAAAGCATATTACCACTTTTTAATGCACAGATGATATAGTCAACATGCTGAAAATAAAGATTGCAACATAAGCACTTGAACATCCTTCACTATGAACTGCTTGTTTAGGTCCTGTTTGAAAATCCACACACAGCAAAACATTTAGGTGGCCTGGTTAATAAAGAAAATTAGTTACCGCAACATATGAATGGATAAGGATAATTTGCATAACATATGTAAAATCACATCAGGCATTCTCTCAATCCTGTAGTAGAGTCATAAAACAGAGACGAGGATCAGTATTTGAAGTAGAGGCAACACAGAGAGAGTAGGAAATTGAATTTGTTTTGATTTGCTCCAGAGAACAGCCGCCATAGGCACAATAGGCTAAATGGGTCTCCATCTGTGTTTTAATTTTCTATGGTTCTATCATCAGAAGAAGGTGACCAAAGCTATGTGCACTGTGCTATAGTCTGTGTGGCTACAACACATTGTAATGTCTTGCAGAAGGAAGTTTTAAACATTGGATCTAGTTATTTATAGAGGATAACTGTGACCTATAAAAAAAGTGAAATATGCTCACTTTGATTAGTCGAATGAGCAGTGGTTAAAGTTCTCTTTTAATGAGCTGAATACATGCTTTGAAAAATAGAAATACTTTTATACCTATTGGTCTGTGTTCACCTCAGAAGGTTCATGATGCTCTGTCACTACCTTGATGTTTTAGGTGTGCTGGGGTCTTCAATGTTGGCAGCGTTTTATGTAAATATATGTGGTTGAAACATTCCATTGTTCAATAGATAGGTTCAGAAATATTTCTTCACTGGTGGTTTCTAGTGTTCTGTCAATAGAATGAAAAATGCTGGCCTTGTTATGTGCAGCAGCTGGGCACAGGAAAACACTGCAAGATTCAGAAGGTTAATGAGAAATTGATCTTGAATCTCCCAGTGGCACTGTTCCATAACAATACATGGAGTGATTTATTTATTTTTTATTTCCAAAATATACTTTATTCATAAAAATCTGTAAAAATTACATTGCCAAACAGTTTCCAAACAGCACCAAAAAATACAAACATTGCAAGGGAGATCAGTTTCTTTCAATACTGTCATGAGTTTCTTCCCAACCCTTCCGTTTCACAATTGTCATGTCAATTACAGTTTTCCATTTACAGCAATTGAGAATATTAACGATACAGTTCGAGGGGTTTCCCATGGATCCAGCCCCTCAGTCCAGCTTGGTGGGGGAACCTTACACTGTGGTCTTTCCCCATTGAGCCTTTGCTGCGGCTGCCCCAAGCTTTAGTGCGTCCCTCAGCACGTAGTCCTGGACCTTGGAATGTGCCAGTCTGCAACATTCGGTGGTGGACAACTCTTTGCGCTGGAAGACCAGCAAGTTTCGGGCAGACCAAAGGGCGTCTTTCACCGAATTGATAGTCCTCCAGCAGCAGTTGATGTTTGTCTTGGTGTGCGTCCCTGGGAACAGCCCGTAGAGCACATTTATACTGCTATAAGAAGAAAATGGGGACGATATCTACTGTACTCATAAAGACAAAGGGTGCTAGTAACAAACGACAGAATGCCACTTCTAAGTCACTATGTGGGATTGTCTTTGTACAAGTAATTTATGCAAATTCTTACCTCAAACTGACTAAACATGCCACTTAATTTGAGTTGTTTGGGAATGAAACCCATGATTCAGTGGGTGAAGAGTTTATGTTTCGTGTAGTCCAAACCAGACGTAAATAACAATCCAATTCAGGCAGTGATCTCAAAAGTTTGTATAATGATAAATTGATTTATTTCTAACTTGGCTCCTATTTCTTGCTTTTTGAACTGATTTTCATGAGATTTTTACAGCTCTGTTTGAAAACCTTTAAGAGAAAAACACAATGGACCAGATCTTGTTGGAACAACAATGGTGTGTTAACAATGCATGACATTATTAATGCAGAAATCAGCCAGCAAGTTCAGAGAGTTAAAAGAAACGATGAGAAGGCGAATTGCCAGAACTTGTTGGTTGATTTGTCCAAGTTCACCTTGAGCTCTTGGCTTTAGTCTCGCTGTTATTTTTAAGAAATTACTGGATTTGCAGGTTAATTGTCCATTAAGCTCACTGCAGAAAGTTTGGGTGGGAATTTAATGGTGTAAGTATCTTTTTAATGGCATGATAATTGTTAATGCATGTCAATCAACATCTCTGGCCGAGAAAGGGAACAATTTCAATGTTCAATCTTACTCCTGCATAGACTAAATTGTTGTTAGAGATTTTAAAAATGTAAAATTTACAAAATAGCTTTTATTACTTTTCTTTTCTGTTCTCTCTATTTCTACCAAAGAAAACCAATATAAATCTTGAAGATTTATAGATTTCAGCTTTAAATCAACTAGTTACAAATTACAATTCAAATAGACAGGGAAAAGTATGCTGCTTAGTTCCCAGCATGACTTCCCCAGGTCTTTCAATGCTCCGCGGAACTAACAGGGTCAAATTCCTGATGTTCTGCCCTTTTACAGCTGCCTTGGACCTACCCTGTTGCTATATGACTTTGCGCATAAAAAAGTTATGAAATGATTAGAGTTAATCAAATAAAATATTATTTGGACTCATCTTTAACTCCCCTTGCGAGGCATTTAACTCTCAATGACCAGGCAATGACCATCTCCAACAAGAGAGAATCTAAACATCTTCCCTTGACATTCAATGGCATTACCATCACTGAATCCCCACTATCAACATCCTAGGGGCTACCATTGACCAGAAACTGAACTGGAGTAGCCATATAAATACCGTGGCTCCAAGAGCAGGTCAGAGGCTAGGAATCCTACAGTGAGCAATTCACCTCCTGACTCCCCAAAACCTGTCCACCATCTACAAGGCACAAGTCAGGAGTGTGATGGAATACTCTCCACTTGCCTGGATGGGTGCAGCTCCAACAACACTCAAGAAGGTCAACACCATCCAGGACAAAGCAGCCCACTTGATTGGCACACCATACACAAACATTCACTCCCTCCACCACCGCCGCACAGTGGCAGCAGTGTGTACCATCTACAAGATGCACTGCAGCAATGCACCAAGGCTCCTTTAGACAGCCCCTTCCAAACCCGCGAGCTCTACCACCACGAAGGACAAGAGCAGCAGATGCATGGGAACATCACCACCTGCAAGTTCCCCTCCAATTCACACACCATCCTGACTTGGAACTATATTGCCATTCCTTCACTGTCACTGGGTCAAAGTCCTGGAACTCCCTTCCCAACAGCACTGTGGGTGTACCTACCTCACATGGACTACAGCGGTTCAAAAAGGCAGCTCACCACCACCTTCTCAAGGGCAATTAGGGATGGGCAATAAATGCTGGCATAGCCAGTGACGCCCACATCCCATGAATGAATTTTTAAAAATTCTTTATAATATCCTTGTTTTTAGAATGTGTACAAGGGATTTATCCCTGTGTGTGGGTTTTTGTATATTGTAAAGCTGTGGCAGGAAAATGCCAACAGCAGAATCAACCTGGAGCATCGTTATCAGGCAAGCAAAACACAATTTTCTTTTGCTAGATTTTACCAGGCAGCATTTAACATGATAAATTAAACATTGCTCAATAACCTATTTTATTAACTGGAGTTTGTCCCTTGCCTAATAAATTGCAGCATTTCTACCCCATATTGTTCTCTCTAAATTTTTGTATCTTTCATTTCCACAAGCCTTTACAGTCCTCTTCGATCACCTCTGCTTATAGCATCGGGTAACCAGCTGTGTTGAGATTTGCATTCTTCATTTCACTCTCCCCCAAAGCCAACATTTGGCTTGCCTTAGGCACAGTCATTAGATGTACTCATTCTTTAGATGAGTAAAAAAGGATCAGTTATAACTCCCCAAAGTAAACAATTTTGTGTTTCAGACTCCTTCATAAGATTACTTACAACCAAAATCCCCAGGTGTACTTGATAAGAAAGGAGCTGGGAATTTTACAATTCCTCAGCATATTACTGTACTTGTGTTATCAGCAGTTATTCTGTTTGAAGTCTAGTGCTTGTCCCCTCTAGTTACATTTTAACAGTTATTCCAATATTGTTTACATTGTAATTATTATTACTTTGTACCACTTCACTTTCATAGTGTGTTTTATGGTGTTTACTGTGTTTGTGGATATCTGATTGCGTCTGGGTTTTTTTTTTCTAGTTTACATTCGGGTATTATTGTGGGCACGAGTCTAATGCAGAAACTGGTTCTCAATCAAATGGCTTGAGGATGGCTGGTGTAGGAAATGTAAACATCACACCTTTGCAGTCAGTATGAGCTCTTGGATAATGCAGTGGAGAAAAAAGTGCTTGGGAAGAGGGGAGGAAAAGGTTGTGAAGACCCATAATACCCAAGGATTGTCTGGGGATCTCCTAAAGAGGTTGGAATGCTTGCACATGGAGCATACCAGAGTTGGAGAAGCGGTTGCTCGGATGGAGACCTGAAGAAGATTGCAGAGGTAGGGTGCATCGAAGCCACAGAAGGACTTGAAGAGGTGAACAAGGATTTTAAACTGGATTTACTGAGATTTGGAGCTAAAGGAGGCCAGTGAGGACAGAAGTGACAGGTATATGGGGCTTAGTATGCTTTAAGTGTTATGACCAGGTGAGAAAGGGGTCTAGGGTTCCCTCACAGCATTCACCTGGTCTTACTGTAACAAGGTTTAATTTTAAACACACTGTTTTTAGCTCCCCCTTGGTGAATCCTTGTTCACTGCTTTCCAATTATAAGGCAAAGAAACCAGCACAAACACATTTTTTTAGGTTTAAAGAAGAAAGGTTAAAATTTATTAAACTTAAACTCTAATTCGGTTAACGTCTACTGATACATGACACGCCCAAGCTAGCATGCATACACAATACACACATGCAGATAGAGACAGAAAAGAGCAGAAGAAAATAAAGTGGAAAAGTTTGAGTCAATTTCTGAAGAGGGTTTTTGTTAAGGTTCTTCAATCTCACTGTAGAGTCCTTGATTGTAGGTAGATCTTGCTCTTCATTGGGGCCCAGTATTCTTCTTAACCCTTGTTTGCTGTAGGGGACCTTTCTCTCTTGGGGTACATGTGTCTTCAGTGGATTTGGAGTTCGGTGAGAAAGAAAGGGAGAGCCAGACCCGAGAGGTCTTCTTCAGTCTAGGAGCATACTGCAGTCTCTCTGTTCAAAATTCTTTGTACAATTCAGAAAACCAGGTTGCCAAACAGGCTAGTCACATGACCAACTGGTCTGACCACACCTGTTTGTGGATTCAGCCATCCCAGCAGTCATCCTGAAATTTGAGCTCCCTCACCTTCAATGTTTGGTGCTCAAAGTCCATTGTGGGTTACATTGGATAAGGGAAGTAACCCCTTTGTCTCTACAAGCACTGTCTGTTAATATACAAATGTCTTTCCAGCCAGGGGCCTGGTGATTTCACTTCAGCAACAGTTTTCAAATCAATGTTCATATGACAAAATTAATGTACCCCATTCTTGGCAGGTGGGGGGTCTGCATGACATAAGGTATGGGCGTTAAAGTTCTGGATGAGCTGGTGTTTATATAGAGGCGAAGGCAATACATTGTTGTTAAGTGTGCTGAAGAAGTTAAGCCTTTAGGTTACAAGAGGATGGATGTAAGTTTTGACTACTTTCAGGGTAAGGTGTAGACATGGCGGACATAGCTACAACGTTGAAAATAGACAGTTGTTGATGGACTGGATGGGATTTGAAACTCAGTTTAGGATTGAACAGGATACTGAGATTGTATATCATGAGTTCCAGCTTGAGTGACAAGCTCAGAATGGGGATGGAATCAAAACCTAAAGTAAAAAGCTTCAGTGGGACCTGAACAGGATTGCTTCAGTCTTGCCAATATTGATGAGGAAAAAGCAAGAGATAATAAATAAAACACATTGGGGGGAATTTTATCTTGGCAGCAGGGGTCACGATGTCGGGAGAAACTGACGCCAAGAACCCCGTGTCCCCTCTTTTCTGGAAGGCCCGCCAAATTTTGTGCCAATCAGGCACTTAAGTGGACCTTCCATAGGATCTAGGACTCCATCGCCGGAAGTCCTGCCCTTGAAGAGCTGCTGGCCAATCAGAGGCCGGCAGCTGCAGCGCCACTGCGGAGGTGTTGGCTGCTGCTGGAGGCCGAGGAGCATCGCTGGACCCAGACCTCAGGTAGATCAGGGCTGGAGGGATCTCGTGGGGTGGGGGTTGCGGGAGAGGGAGGTCAGCAGCAAGGGCAGGAGGCTGCACCTCAGCAGGCCCCCCCCTTCCCAATGCCAGGTCCCTCATTCAGGCACTAAGTGCTTTGAACGAGGGACCACCCCTGCACCCCCCTCCCCCCTAGTGCCAGGATATGACGGAATTCCCAGTGTAGCGATAGGGCTGCCTGCCGCATGGCTACTTGAGGCTCTGGTGGGAAGAGGCTTTTAATTGGGGGTTAATTACCCAGTTAAGGGCCTCAATTGGTGGTGGGGTGGGAAGGCCATTTATATTTGGCAGAGGCGGAATAGTGGTGGGAACCCACCCTCCCCCGTCCACCATCCCACCCGATTTAATGCTCTCCCTGCCTCCAAACCCGCCATGCGGAACAGCATAAAATTACCCCTAATTGTGTACTTCTGCAGTTTTGATGCAGGTAATGTAGATCAAGTCAGTCATTGTATTTTCTTGACTATCAGTTAATTATGTTTCTTCCATGGATGTACTACAGAGGTACCCATAAATTCAGTCATTGCTGTTCACAGATATCTGGTAAACTTTGCTGATAGCTCTCCCAGCGAGTCTTTGTGAATAGACATAAGTGTTATGAAAGTCTGGAAATAGATACACAATGACTACTTCTGTGTGGGTGATTAGCAGTCAACGTGTGGCCTCACTTTACTTAAGACAGTTTTGATTTTGATACTGACTTTCTTTCTCCTGAGATTATCAGGTGCTGTATTTATAATATATAACCTAGTGTCACACCCACACAATCCAAACCTATGAACTATAAAATGAACTTATGAAGTAAACCCAAAATGGACACTTCTTGTAAACAAAATGAAGTAAGAGGTCAGGTGACCTTTCCTTTCCTGCCAATACACATAGAACAGCAAGAACCCTGAGCTAATTTTCATGTTTGGACTAATCTTGGAGAGGCCATTAAAATACAACCAACCTTTCTGGACACATCCCTGAGAAATCATCAAAATGCAAATGATCTTTACTGTAGAAATGGCTGCTTCTCTCCAACTGATTGGGTTAACAATGATGTTGCAGACCTTTTGACTCCAAACTCAAAGAATGTCTGTGAAAAGCCCTACTTTATCAAGGTGACATGAGGAGGAATTCGACCTGGACTCACCAACAGAAACCAGTTATGAGGGCAATGGATAGAGAAACTATGGTCACATGACAGAAACCAGGTTTCTGATAAGGAGTTTTAATAAATGTATATTCTGGGCTGACAAAAGAGATCCATCTATGTCATCAAAGAGAAAAGGACCCTGCCTAAGATTACCAGTTTCGAACTACATGTAAGCAGCGACTGGAGTTGGCCTTGAACTTCCTACCTCAGAGATTGTACCAGGACTTCGCCAGTAACCTTTGGCTGGAAAATAACAAGAGCAGTCTGCAACAGCGCATGCGTCTTCCTGAACCTCCCAAGTCTTTCTTCCGTGAACAAGGGAAAAGATTACAGGCCTTCACCGTTTCAAGTCTTCACGCCAGGGAAAAGCAAGTTTAACTGAGGACTCTTTTAAATCATCAGACCTAATGCATGTTATCTTTATGATCTCTATTTTTTCTTGAATGTTTGTGTATCTGCATGAATACGAGAGTGGGTGTTGTTGCGTATATTTCGGCTGTTGTATAATAAACATTTATATTTCTTTTAAAATTACGAGAAAACCTATCATTTGTCTGTTCTTCACAATTAAAGCACTCAGGGGTTAGAAAAAACACTTAAAAAAAAAACACTGTCTTTGATCAGTCGAGAGGTGAAAAAAGAGGAACCATTTCGATCATCTCTCACCTATGCGTAACAATAGGAAATTTAGAGGAAATCGGTTTTATTGATATTAGAAATGTAAGAGCATATTTACATTTTTAATGACTCTGTTAACTGAGTAATAAGGAACTCTTGCTGTATGATATTGGTAATCAAGCAGGCTGAGTTGACAGTCTATTGACCTTTCATTCAACTCTCTGTTACAGAACAGCCAGCCATCAATTATTACTTACATAAACCACAATGACACTCGCCTCATGCATAAAATTACACTTCAAGTTACACTCAAGGCATGGATATACAGTCATACAGTATTTTCACTGTGTGTTTCAATAGTTGAGATGGTTGCTTACAGAAAATGATGTTATGTGCAGTTGTTATGAATAGTATATACATATGTTAGATTCATACTGTATAAAGGTTGATAAACGTAATATAAGATTAAACTTAGGTTAAATGTAAGATTTTTTTCTCTAGGTTTCTTGGTCCCATTTCTCCTGTTGCCTCTACTTTTCACCCAGTCATGTCACCTTTCACTTCTCCCCTTTTGGACCCTTTGCTTGCACAATCATTGCCCCAAACCATCGCTGCTCGGCCCTCCTACTCTCCTGTTGCTACCCCAGGCATGAATACCCACTTGAATAAGCCCACAGCTACCCTCTGTGCCTTTCTTGGCATTCTCAAAGGACCTATCAAGGCACGCATCACTACTACCTTCTGAGCAGCAGCACATACAGCCCTGCTCTCTTCACTTGTCAACCATCCCCCTTCTCCCCAGTACACCTGCCGGGGGCTAAACTTGCCAACTTCCTTTTTGTCCTATTCATTCCACTCGCCACTGTCCCGTCAGATTCTGTCAGATTCTGAAGCCTCTACATCTGGCTATACTTTCCATCCCCAACTGTGGGATAGCATAGTTAGGGGAATAGATACTGCTCTCTGCAGCAAAGACAGGGAGTCCTGAGGGCTGTGTTGCCTACCCGGTGCCAAGGTTAATGACATCTCTTCTGGGCTGGAGAGGAACTTGGAGTGGGAGGGGAAGGATCTAGTTGGACAGGCCCACTTAGGTACCAACGACATAGGTAGGACTAGGAAAGAGGTTCTGCTGAGGTACTATGAGCAGCTCGGGGTTAAATTAACAAGCAGAATCTCAAAGGTAATAATCTTTGGATTACTACCTGTGCCACGTGCAAATTGGCGTAGGGTAAATAAGAATAGAGAGATAAACACATGGCTCTAAGATTGGTGTAGGAGAAATGGGTTCCAATTCATGGGGCACTGGTACCAGTACTGGGGAAGGAGAGAGCTGTTCCATTGGGACGGGCTTCATTTGAACCATGCTGGGACCAGTGTCCTGGCGAATCATATAACTAGGGTTGTAGATTGGACTTTAAACTAATTAGTGGGGGCGGGGGAGGAGGGTTCAATTGAAGGGAAGTTTAAAAAATCTAAAGGAAACGAGAGAGCAGAGGTGCAGGGAAGTGAAGAGGCGAATGGTAATCAAAATGTGACAGGAAGGGGCAGAAAATATAAACAGAAATTAGAACCACAATGAGTAATAATGGTAAAAAGTCAAAGCTTAAGGCTCTTTATCTGAATGCACGCAGCATTTTTAACAGGATAGATGAGTTGATGGCACAAATAGAAATAAATGAATATGACTTGATAGCTATTACAGAGACATGGTTACAGGGTGACCAAGACTGGGAACTCAATATTCAAGGGCATTTGACGTTCTGGAAAAATAGGCAAAAAGGAAAAGGAGATGGAATAGCTTTGTTAATAAAGGAAGGTATCAGTGCGGTGGTGAGCAGTGATATAGGTGCAATAGATTGTGATGTTGTATCAGTATGGGTGGAAATAAGGAATAGCAAGGGGAAGAAGTCACAGGTGGGAGTCGTCTATAGGCCCCCAAAGAGTTGCCTCACTGTAGGACAAAGTATAAATCGGGAAATAATTGAAGCGTGTAAGAAGGGTGCTATAATTGTCGTGGGTGATTTTAATCTGCATATTGACTGGACAAATCAGATTGGCAGAGGTAACATGGAAGACAAATTTGTAGAGTGCATCAGGGATTATTACTTCGAGCAATACGTTGCAGAACTTACCTAGGAACAGGCTATTTTAGATCTTTCTTTGGCCTCCTTATCTTGAGAGACAATGGATAAGCGCCTGGAGGTGGTCAGTGGTTTGTGAAGCAGCGCCTGGAGTGGCTATAAAGGCCAATTCTAGAGTGACAGGCTCTTCCACAGGTGCTGCAGAGAAATTTGTTTGTCGGGGCTGTTACACAGTTGGCTCTCCCCTTGCGCCTCTGTCTTTTTTCCTGCCAACTACTAAGTCTCTTCGACTCGCCACACTTTTGCCCCGCCAGCTCTGGCGAACGCTGGCAACTGACTCCCACGACTTGTGATCAATGTCACAAGATTTCATGTCGCGTTTGCAGACGTCTTTAAAGCGGAGACATGGACGGCCGGTGGGTCTGATACCAGTGGCGAGCTCGCTGTACAATGTGTCTTTGGGGATCCTGCCATCTTCCATGCGGCTCACATGGCCAAGACATTTCAAGCGCCGCTGACTCAGTAGTGTGTATAAGCTGGGGATGTTGGCCGCCTCGAGGACTTCTGTGTTGGAGATACGGTCCTGCCACCTGATGCCAAGTATTTTAGATCTAGTAATGTGTAATGAGGTAGGATTAATAAGAGATATCGTAGTTAAGGATCCTCTAGGGGGTAGTGATCACAACATGGTAGAAATTCAAATTCAGTTTGAGGGCGAGCAACTCTGGTCTCAAACCAATGTCCTGAACTTAAGCAAGGGCAATTACGGAGGTATGAAGAAAGCGTTGTTTAAAGTGGGCTGGGAAAATAGACTAAGGGGAAGGTCAGTGGATGAGCAGACATTTAAACAAATATTTCATAATGCTCAGCAAAAAGAAGGACTCGATGAGAAAGATGAACCACCCGTGGTTAGCAAAGGTGGTCAAGGAGAGTATCCAATCAAAACGAAAGCATACAATGCGGCGAAAACTAATGGTAGGCCAGAGGATTGGGAATTTTTTAGGAACCAGCAGTGGATGACTAAAAAGCTAATAAAGAGGGAGAAAATTGATTATGAAAGTAAATTGGCAAGAAATATAAAAACAAACAGCAAGAGCTTATATGGGTATATAAAAAGAAAGTAGCTAAAGTGAGTGTGGGACCCTTGGAGGATGCGACTGCATAACGAGAAACAGGGAAATGGCAGATAATTGAAACCAATATTTTGCATCGGTCTTCACGGTGGAGGACACTATAAACATGCCACAGACATTAGATAAGCAAAGAGCAAATGGCAGGAAAGATCTTGTAACTGTCTCTATCACGAGGGACAAAGTATTTGACAAACTAATGGGGTTAAAGGCAGACAAGTCGCCAGGACCTGATGTCCTGCATCCAAGGGTTTTAAAGGAAGTGGCTGCAGAGGTAGTGGAGGCATTGGTCGAAATATTCCAGAACTCACTGGATTCCGGGAGGGTCTCAGCGGATTGGAAAACCGCTAATGTGATGTCCCTGTTCAAGAAGGGAGGGAGACAAAAAGCAGGAAACTATAGTCCAGTCAGCCTAACATCGGTCATTGGGAAAATGCTAGAGTCCATTATTAAGGAAGAAATAGCAGGACATTTAGAAAAGCTTAACGCAATCAAATAGAGTCAACAAAATTTTGTGAAAGGAAAATCATGTTTGACAAATTTGCTAGAGTTCTTTGAGGATATAACAATCAGAGTTGATAAAGAGGAACCGGCAGGTGTAGTGTATTTGGATTTCCAGACGGCATTCGATAAGGTGCAACATAAAAGATTATTGCACAAGATAGGAGCTCACAGTATTGGGGGTAATGTATAAGCATGGATTGAGGATTGGTTAACTCACAGAAGACAGAGTGTCGGGATTAATGGGTCTTTTTCAGGTTGGAAAGACGTAACTAGTGGAGTGCCACAAGGATCAGTCCTAGGGCCTCAATTATTTACTATCTATATTAATGACTTGAAGGAGGGAGCAGAGTGTAATATATCCAAATTTGCTGACTATACAAAAATAGGTGGGAGGGCATGTTGTGATGAGGACATAAAGAATCTGCAAGGGGATATAGATAGGTTAAGTGAGTGGGAAAAAACTTGGCAGATGGACTTTAATGTAAGAAAGTGTGAGGTCATGCACTTTGATAGGAAGTATCAAAAGGCAGATTATTATTTAAATGGAGAGAGACTTCAAAAAAGTGCAGCACAGAGGGATCTGGGTGTTCTTCTGCATGAAACACAAAAAGTTAGCATGTTGGTGCAGCAAGTAATTAAGAAGGCAAATGGAACTTTGGCCTTTATTGCTAGGGGGTTGGCGTTTAAAAATAGGGAAGTCTTGTTACAATTGTACAGGGTGTTGGTGAGGCCGCACCTGGAGTACTGTGTACAGTTTTGGTCCCTGTATTTAAGAAAGGATATACTGGCATTGGAAGCAGTTCAAAAGAGATTCACTAGGCTGTTTCCTGGGATGAAGGGGTTGACTTATCAAGAACGGCTAAACAGGTTAGGCCTTTATTCATTAGCGTTTAGAAGAATGAGGGGTGATCTTATTGAAAAGTACAAGATCATCTGAGGGGGCTTGACAGGGTAGATGTTGAGAAGATGTTTCCACTAGTGGGGGAATATCAAATTAGGGGACATAGTTACAGAATAAGGGGATACTCATTTAAAACAGAGATGCAATGGAATTTCTTCTCTCAAGGGGTAGTGAACGTCTGGAAATCTCTACCCCAGAGAGTTGTGGAGGCTAGATCACTGAAAATATTTAAAGAGGAAGTAGATAGATTTTTGAAATATCGGGGAGTTGGGGACTATGAGGAGCTGGCACGAAAGAGGAGTTGAGGTCTGGGGCAGATCAGCCATGATCTTATTGAATGGCAGGGCAGGCTTGAGGGGCCGAATGGCCTACGCCTGATCCTATTTCTTATGTTCTTGTCCTTATGTAACTGCACAAACCACCGCACTGTGATGTGACACCATGGTCTCTACCTCTTCTCCTCCTTCAAGCACCTCACCTTGTCCCACCACCTCACCTCTCCTTTAAAATCCTCATTATCTACCCCCCACCGCCCCCCACTCCCATGTTCTGTTCTTTGTTACTCTCTGAGATATACTCCCACTTTTACTCATTTGATATAGTCCTCCAAAGGACCGCTGCAGGCCATGAATGCTCCTTCTAGCCCCCCCAAAATTTCTCCGCCTGCTGTCAATCCATCTGGCCCCTCCCTTGAATTTCCTCCCCAATCCTTTAAGGGCCTACTGCTGGGTCAACTTCTTGGATGCAGGCAGCTCACCCAGAGTATTGGATGAGGCCCGACCACAAAAATAGTTCAGGCCTCTCGCTGGTCTCATCAGGCAGATGGTATGATCACTCCACAGCCCACCCAATGTGGACTCAAACTGAAAATCACTCCCCCTTCTCCACCTTTCAGTCATTATTAGCCATCACAGTCGTATTGTTCAGCTGTAAGGGTGGGTTGGTTGCCAATACTGTTACACTCTTTGCTAATTAGGAGGAGCATCTTGAAGGAAGGCACCCTGTAGGAGTAGCAGATAGTGAAGGGGACTGTCAGAGAATACAGCAGAATATAAATAGATTGGAGAGTTGGGCAGAAAAATGGCAGATGGAGTTCAATCAGGGCAAATGCGAGGTGATGCATTTTGGAAGATCCAATTCAAGAGTGAATTATACAGTAAATGGAAAAGTCCTGGGGGAAAATTGATGTACAGAGAGACTTGGGTGTTCAGGTCCATTGTTCCCTGAAGGTGGCAACGCAGGTCAATAGAGTGCTCAAGAAGGCATCCGGCATGCTTTCCTTCATCGGACGGGGTATTGAGTACAAGGGTTGGCAGGTCATGTTACAGTTGTATAAGACTTTGGTTCGGCCACATTTGGAATACTGCGTGCAGTTCTGGTCGCCACATTACCAAAAGGATGTAGATGCTTTGGAGAGGGTGCAGAGGAGGTTCACCAGGATGTTGCCTGGTATGGAGGGCGCTAGCTATGAAGAGAGGTTGAGCAGATTAGGATTATTTTCATTAGAAAGACGGAGGTTGAGGGGGGACCTGATTGAGGTGTACAAAATCATGAGAGGTATAGACAGGGTGGATAGCAAGAAGCTTTTTCCCAGAGTGGGGGATTCAATTACTAGGGGTCACGAGTTCAAAGTGCGAGGGGAAACGTTTAGGGGGGATGTGCGTGGAAAGTTCTTTACGCAGAGGGTGGTGGGTGCCTGGAACACGTTGCCAGCTGAGGTGGTAGACGCGGGCACGATAGCGTCTTTTAAGATGTATCTGGACAGATACATGAATGGGCAGGAAGCAAAGAGATACAGACCCTTAGAAAATAGGCGACATGTTTAGGTAGAGGATCTGGATCGGCGCAGGCTTGGAGGGCCGAAGGGCCTGTTCCTGTGCTGTAATTTTCTTTGTTCTTTGTTCTTGTTCTATAAAACTGTATAAGATACATAGTGCCCAGCAGTGAGATATCTTCACCAGTAATGCACCAGCTAATAACTCTTGGGTGGAAATTTGCAAATGAAGCAGTCTCACAAATGGGGATAGTCTCACATGGCACTGATAGCGTTCGTGTTAGATTTGAAGTACTCAATTTAATACAATGCATTTTTGAATTTGTATGCTTAGGAACTGCGGTTAGTTCTAGACAACTCTAACAAAGAACTGGCAGACATAACGGCTGAACACCCTCCTCTGGCAGTGAGCCACTATGGTCTATGTCTTATGACATCACAAAAAATGCAAAGTATTTTTTTCCCCTTTCTCAGAGAACATGAGTAATAGGAGGAATGGTTCACTACATCAAGGCATTTTTAGCTGGCTTAATACTGGCAAATAGACGTTCCTGGACAGAGTTTGATAGGACCATAACATTAGGCCTGTGATCTGAACCGACAATTCAGTGTAGTACTGAGGGTATGTTTGACTGTAGGTGTTGTTAAAGCAAGGCCTAATCTGCCTAAAATAAAAACAAGAAATGCTGGAACCACTCAGCAGGTCTGGCAGTATCTGTGGAAAGAGAAGCAGAGTTAACGTTTTGGGTCAGTGACCCTTCTTCGGAACTAGCAAATATTGGAAATGTCAAAGGTTATAAGCAAGTGAGCCGGGGGTGGGGCAAGAGATAACAAAGTAGAAGGTGTAGATTGGACAATGCCACATAGCTGATCAAGAGGTCATGGAGCAAACGCAAACAATATGTTAATGGTGTGTTGAAAGACAAAGCATTAGTATAGATAGGGTGTTAACGAACTGAGGATTGAATAGCAGCAAGTACAAACATGAAAAAACAGTGGGTAAGCAAACTGAACAACCTACAATGAAATGAAATTAACAAAAGTAAAAAAATTGTAAAAAATGTAAAAAAATAAACAAAAAAAATAATTAGATAAAAGTAAAATGGGGGGCCCGTCATGCTCTGAAATTATTGAACTCAATGTTCAGTCCGGCAGGCTGTAGTGTGCCTAATTGGAAAATGAGATGCTGTTCCTCGAGCTTGCGTTGATGTTCAGTGGAACACTGCAGCAAGCCCAGGATAGAGATGTGAGCATGAGAGCAGGGGGGGGGGGTGTTGAAATGGCAAGCAACCGGAAGCTCAGGGTCCTGCTTGCGGACTGAGCGGAGGTGTTCCGCAAAGCGGAATCTGCCTAGTCTGGTGACTCAGATGCCATTAATGATTCCATGGCAATATTTGAAGAGAATCAAGGAATTCTTCTTGTACCCTGAGCAATATTCCACTTTCAACCAACATTACTAAAAATAGATAAACTGATGGTTCATTTTGCGTTTGTGGGATTTGCTGTGCAGAATACGGTTGTCCTATAGAACAATAGTAACTGCACATTGTGGTTAAATCTTTGTAAAGCATTTTGACAAGCAATAATACTTTCTATAAATGCAAATATTTTTTATTTCCTTTCACCAAAAGTGAAGTACTCTCAAAACTACTACAACAGTACAGGAAATGATTGACACATCTGAATGCAGTTCTATTGCAAATTACTTTATTTTCAATGTTTCTCCAAGAAGACTTTGAGTGCCGAATAACTCTCTCTCAATGTTATCTTGTGCTTATTATCACTTGTTTTGCTGACTAGCTGGAAGGAACTGTAATAGGAATTCTCTCTCGTCTTTTTTCTTCAGAAAACAAAATTAAATTTCACCTCTTTCAATTTTGTACGTTATATCCATTCCCTTAATGCTCTGCATTATAATGATACAAATATTCCTTCTGAAATTATTACTGGAAATGAGTACAGTACTTAAGGACTATATTTACTGTACCATAAAAATATGCTTCAGTGATAGCTGTGAAAGAAATTAAATTTTTATAGGGTGACGTAATTGCCGTTCTAATGAAATATTCAGAGCCGTATTGCTGAAATGTGAGGCTGTCTTACAAGGTTTGTGTTACAAGAGAATTCTCTTCTTCTGAGGGGAAGAAGTAATATCAATCTTCACTGGAAGGGAATATTCATTACATTAATACTGCAATTTCTCACTGTTCCCATCATTACCCACTGAAAGTGCAGATCAGTGTTTATTGGAATTCATAATGAAAATGTAAAAGGATTGATAGCCCTAGGTGTCTAGAGCTCATCTAAATAGAGCTGGTCAAGATAGAGTAGGTTGAAGTATTCTTTATACTATTTGTCCTTGGGCGAATAGTTCAGTCACCAAAAGCAAGAATGATCAAAGTCACCTCTCTCTGACAACGACAGATGCGGGACTTGCACAAGAATCCGAGCAATTATTCTTGTGCTTATCTTAAACTTTATGCACATGAGGATCTGGTCTGGCTGCATTCCATCCTATTTCTGAACTATTCCTTTCATGAATGACTGATATAATCACTGTGAGTTTTGACATTTTAACCTACGCTCATTTCAGTCTAGATTCCAGAACAGAAACCAATCCCTAACCAGTGTCTTCAATATTGCTGTTTATCATTGTTTAATGTTAAAGGTGAAAAATGATTCTTCAGAACATCATGCTGAAAAAGGAAAAAGGAAACTGAATTACCAACTAATTATAAGATATTAAAGAATACACAAACATTTACTTCCTGTTTCAAACACGCTCAATTACTGTCAAAAATGGAAGTTGTATCAACAACAAACTAAGATAAGGGGCGAAAACTTCTTCAGGTTGTCATGCATTACTGACAATGGAAACACGATCAATGCTCAATATTTCTAGTGAAGTCTAAAAGAATGTGCTTTTGATTTCTTAAGAAATAGTGATGAAAGAAAATTTACAATGTCACCGGCACACAGAGACAAGAGCAATCTTTCCCTTCAGGAATCTAATATTTCCTAAGAGTTTGGACAAAGTCTTGGGGTGGCCACTATTCCCAAAGGTGACTGTACCCATTGTACATTGTTTGATTGTTTTCAAAGTCATTCATTCTGTGATTTATATGAATTTCCTTAGCTGTATCCAGTCCAGCAGTTTCCTAGTAACAATTTCACTCATGTCCTACTGTGACAGTCCCACTGTGGCTCTTAATCGCCTTGGGTCACTCCTTCCTCTGGTTTACTGCTAACAATGATTTAACAGTTGCTCTCCAACACTTAAGTTGTGTATTAGTGGTCATGAGCTGATTACTTACTGATCAGAATGGGCTGCAGGTATCAGCTGTGGTTCAGTGGGTAACACACTCAACTCTGAGTTAGAAAGATGTATGTTCAAGTTCCGCTCCAGAGAACTGAGGACATGATCCAGGATGACACTCCAATGCAATACTGAGGAAGTGCTGCACTGCCAGAGGTGCTGTCCTTCAGATGAAACCCTGTCTGCTTTCTCAAGTGGATGTGAAATACATACCAGCACTATTTCAAAGAAGAGCAAGGGGGTTCTTCCCCAGTTTTTTGTTGGCATCCCTCCATCTACGAAAGATGATGGACACACAGCAAACAATTCATTTGGGTGGGCTGTCTTCTCTTGGTGCACCTTTGTTGATGGCTGTAAAGGCCAATCCTTGAGACACAGGTTCTGCCACAAATGTTGCACATGAAGCTGCCAAGTGATGCTGCGAGTTATTGTTTTCAGCGTTGGTGCCGATTGCCAGGCTTCTGTAGCCACTGGTCATCGTGGAAGTGCACACTCAGTTTGGGTTCTGCCAGGGCCACTCAGCTCCTAACCTCATTACAGCCTTGGTTCAAACATGGACAAAAGAGTTGAACTCAAGAGGTGAGGTGAGAGTGACTGTCCTTGACATCAAGGTAGCATCTGACCGAGTATAGTATCAAGGAGCTCTAGCAAAGCTGGAGTCAATGGAAATCAGGGGGAAAACACTGGTTGGAGTCATACCTAACACAAAGGAAGATAGTTGTGGTTGTTGGAGGTCAATCATCTCAGCTCCTGGAGATTACTGCAGGAGTTCCTTGGGGTAGTGTCCTGGGCCCAACCATCTTCAGCTGCTTCATCAATGACCTTCCTTCGATCATAAGGTCAGAAGTGGGGATGTTCACTGATGATTGCACAATGTTCAGCACCATTCGCAACTCCTCAGATACTGAAGCAGTCCATGGAGAAATGCAGCAAGACCTGGACAATATCCAGGTTTGGGCTAATAAGTGGCAAGTAACATTTGCGTCACACAAGTGCCAGGCAATGACTATCTCAAACAAGAGAGGATCTAACCATCTCCCCTTGACATTCAATGGCATTACCACTGCTGAATCCCCCACTAACAACATCCTGGGTGTTACCATTGACCAAAAACTGAACTGGAGTAGCCATATAAATACTGTGGCTACCAGAGCAGGTCAGGGGCTAGGAATCCTGTGGTGAGTGCACCTCCTGACTCCCCAAAGCCTGTCCACCATCTACAAGGCACAAGTCAGGAGTGTGATGGAATACTCTGCACGTGCCTGGATGGGTGCAGCTCCAACAACACTCAAGAAGCTCGACACCATCCAGGAAAAAGCAGCCTGCTTGATTGGCACCCCATCTACAAACATTCACTCTCTCCACCACCGACGTACAGTGGCAGCAGTGTGTACAATCTACAAAATGCACTGCAGCAATGCATCAAGGCTCCTTAGACAGCACCTTCCAAACCCACAACCACTACCACGCAGAAGGACAAGGGCAACAGTTGCATGGGAACAACACCACTTGCAAGTTCCCCTCCAAGCCACACACCATCTTGACTTGGAACTATATCGCTGTTCCTTCACTGTGGCTGGGTCAAAATCCTGGAAATCCCTTCCTAACAGCACTGTAGGTGTACCTACCTCACATGGAATGCAGCGGTTCAAGGAGGCAGTTCACCACCACCTTCTCAAGGGCAATTAGGGATGGGCAATAAATGCTGGCCTGGCTAGCAGTGCTCACATCCCATGAATGAATAAAGAAAGGATGTGTCGTCATTTCCCTCTTTTGCCAGCTAGTGACTTCCAGATGTGATAGTTGATGTTTAGGGCCTTCATGTCACGCTTGCAAGCAAACTTGAAGCAGAGCTTTGGGTGCCCCACTGGTCATCTGGCTTCAGCTACCTCACTATACAGATGGTCTTTGGGTACATGACCATCTTCCATCCTGTGGACATGTCCGATCCACTGAAGCTGCCTCTGTTTGATTAATGCCAACATACTTGGGTGCCCTGCCTTTGAGAGGACTGCACATTTGTGATTCTGTCCTGCCAGGAAATATCCATAATGTGCTGCAGACAGCGAAGATGAAAATTATTGAGCTTCTTTTCCTGATAGCTGTAAGTTGCTCATGTTTCACAGCCGTACAGCAAGGTGCTGAGAACACAGGCCTTATAAATCATCAGCTTGGTCCAAAGGGTCAGCTTGGTGTTGTTCCATGTGCATTTTGCGAGTTGGCCAAAGGTGGTAGATGCTTTCCCTATGTGTGTATCGAGCTCTGTGTCAAGAGACAGATGTTCACCATGGACCCAAGGTAGCAGAATTTGCTAACCACTTCCGATGGGATGTTATTTAGTGTGATCAGGGGTGGAGATGCAACATCTTGTCCCATGACCATGGTTTTATTGATGTAATAGTCAAGAACAAGTTATAGACATGGGAGAGATAGTCCATGAGTTGTTGTAGTTGGGTTTCCGTATGGGTGACTAGCACAGCATCATTAGCGTAGAGGAGTTCTCCGATCAGAATGTGATGTGTTTTTGTCTTCGCTTTCAGACTTGATAGATTGTAGAGCTTGCTGTCTGACCTAGTGTACAAGTAAACTGCTTCCATATCTGCAGGGAAGGTGACGATCAGGAGCATGGCGAAGAAGATGCCAAACAGATTGGGGGCTAGGCCACAACCTTGTTTCACTCCATTCTTCACTCCAAAACTGTTGGAAGTGGAGCCATCAAACTACACAGTGCAATGCATGTTGTCATGGAAGGAGTGGATGAGACTGAGGAGCTTCAGTGGACAGCCAATTTTTTCCAAAATCTTGTAGAGCCCTGCTCTGCTGACGGTGTTGAATGCCTTAGTGAGATCTACAAAAGTAGGGTAAAGGGATATAGTCTGTTCCCTACACTTCTCTTGTAGCTGGCCTACGGAGAAGATCATGTCCACAGTAGATCTGCTGGCATCCAAACAGCGCTGTGCTCCAAGTACACTCAATCTGCAAGTAAATGGAGTCATTTAAGTATGACCCTAGCAAAGGCCTTCCCCGTGACGCAAACGAGTGAGATGCCCCTGTAGTTGTTGCTGCCTCCTCTGCCGCCTTTCTTTTTGTATAGTGTGATGACTGGTGACTTTGACATCACGCGTCTCCTGGGGAACAGAGCCTACTTTCCAGCAGAGAAGGAGTAGGTCATAAAGGTGTGGCAAAAGATAGGACTTTCCGTGCTTTAGCATTTCGATGGGATTTCATTCTTGTTGGGTGCCCTTCTGTTCACTAGGCGGTCTATGGCCTTCTCGAGCTCCGGTGATGAGGGTTCTTCATCTAACTCATCCACAACAGGAAGTTGCAGGAGAGCGTTAAGCTGGGACATGTCTGACTCTCAGCAGTACAGCTCACAGTAGTGTTCAGCCCAGTGGAACATCTGTTTACTTCTGTCGGTGAGTACATCACCATCTGCAGACTTCAGCAGAACAACTTTGGTGATGGCAGGGCCAAGCACCCTCTTGATCCCTTTGTACATAGCTCATAGATTTCCTTTGTCACATGCAGTTTGGATTTCTTGACGTAATTTGATCCAGTGTTTGTTTGTGTCGTATCTCCCTGTCCTTTACACGGCTGTCAGGTCGTGCAATGTCTTAGCTGTTGTGTTTATGTTGTGCAATATTTAAGCTTTGTTTTTTGCATCAATGACAGATATCATCTCAGCTGAGTAGGTCTCAAACCAGCCCTTGTTGCTGGTTCCGCCTTGACCAAATGATGCTTCTGCTGCTTCATAGATTATTGAGCTCAGTGACTTCCAAGCTTCATCAATGTCAGCATCGGTGCTTCCCATTAAGCCTTTGATAGGTAGCAAGTGTTCTAGCGACAATGTGAAGTGATGGTATTTAGTATCATAGCTTATGCAAAGGATGTTGATGCGTGATGGGCCATTGTGTTTGGAGCTGTGGAACTTTCAGGGGTGCACCTTCACTCTGCTGCTGATAAGAGAGTGGTCAATGTTGCAATCTGTGCTATGGTGCAAGTGTGAAGAACACTGGGAAGATGACTAAGCCTCTGCGTGATGACTAGGTCTAGTTGGTGCCAATGTCCAGACCTTGGGTGATGCCATGTTACTTTGTGGCAATATCTGCCCTGGTAGAATGTGTTGGTGATGCAGAGTCCATTCAGGGCACAAAGCTTAAGAAGACATTGTCCATTATTATTGATCTTGCCCACCCCATGATGACCGAGGCACGTTGGCTATGAATCACTGTCTGCCCCAACCCGTGTGTTGAAGTCACCCAGGATGAACAGCCTCTCGTCAATTGGGATGTTCCTCAGAACGTCACCTAGGGAATCATAGAAATGCTCTTTATCTGAGATGCTGGCATTCAGAGTTGGTGTGTAGACTCATTCACTGTGTCTCCATCAGATGATAACGGCAAGGAGTTGAGGTGCTCCAAGGTTGCTCCTTGTAGCTCAGTTGACTGTGTCAGCCGGTTGCTCACTGCGAAGCCTACACCATACTCACGGCAATCTTCAGCTCTCTTTCCATGCCAGTAGAAGGTGTAATTAGCCTCTTCAATAGGGCGTGTTGGCTAATCTGGTTTCTTTCAGAGCGACAATGTCTATACCAAGCTTGTGTAGCTCATGGTCAATCAGCGGCCCGCTACGGAGCCCATTGCTGGGATTGCCGGGCCCGATCTCCCCAGCGGCGGCTAGGCTCCGTGGCAGCCCCCCCACTGCTCAGCAATGGGATACAACTTTAAATATTTAAATAAAAGACATGAATAAATTGACATCTCTTTCACTGCGATCTTGCCGGCTGTCCGTGATCTTCCATGCAGTGGCTGGCACTCATGCGCCTTCACTTTCCCGTCCAGGGAAAGCTGGTGCCGCTGAGGCGGGGAAAGGGGGGTGGATCTTAGAACTTCTAATATAGTGGGGTTTGGGGGATTGGGGTCAACATTTCTTTTCAGTGTAGTGGGTACAATGTGATGTCTCACGTTGAATCATCTTTCGAGGCTTTATTAAACTTTCTAGCAGGAGATGAAGAATGATGTGATGGGTTATAGAAGTGTTGGAAAGCTTTGCTATAGGGATTGGTTGAGGGAAAATGGACAAATCGACAAATGTTTGAAGATGAAGATGCAGGGAAATGGGATTCGATTAGTGCACCAATAGCCCCTTCCCATGCTGTGAATTTCTATGGTTCCTGTTGTAACACATACCCCTTTCTAATTTGACAAAGAGACACTTGTATTTCCAGTCTACCTGGTGGTTTATATTTTTATTGTAAAAATATTTTCTATTCCTCTTCTTCAGGTACTACAATGCCATACATTATTTGACGACTCAGACAGTGGACAGGTGTAATTCTCCTAAATTTCTGCCGCCTCTTGCACAAGACTATCTCCACTTCTGGTGTCTCTGCCATTTCTTTTTAAGGGAATTGTCTCATTCTGAAATCAGGAACATACTCTGCCGTCTCTGAGCAGGGCCGGCAGCCCTTTCAAAACGGCTACAACGCCTTCGCAGAGAAGCTGACGCAGTTTACGGTGTCGCTGAGGCCACCCTGCCACATGATTGGGGGAGGGGACGGGCTGCCCAGTCTATGCAGATGAGCGTACACGCTAGATCGCGGCGATGGGAGAATAAAATTCAGCCCTATATATCTGGGGCCTAGTCGGTTGCAGGAGTTGCCGGAAGGTGCTAACTTGAGGGAAACATCAACCCCCAGTGCTGTAGCAAATATTTATTGCTCTTAAGCAACATCACTAAAACATATTATCTGGTCATTATCATATTGCTGTTTGTGAGACCCTCCTGTGTGCAAGTTGGCTGCCATGTTTCCTACATTACAACAGTGACTTCACTTCAAAAGTACTTCATTGGCTGTAAAGGACTTTAGGAAGTCCTATTGTTATGAAAGGTACTATATAAATGCAAATCCTCCTGTCTTGTTCTTTTTCTTTTATGTAGCAAGAAGCTAGGGGGTGAATATCAGAATGGAATGGATAGACTGAAAAGAAAGGCATTGAGAAATTCAAGCAGAGAGTGGTGAACAAAGTTAAACAACCTCCATTCGGAGTGCAATCAAAACACTTTCTTGGTAAGATCAATGATCCTAATCAGGCATTTTGTCTATTTTTAATTTGAACTTCGTATACTTTGAGCTTCGTATACTTTAGCTTCGTATACTTTGAGCACTTTTCTTTACCGTTTCCCAGATTGTTTCCATCTTTTCCTGTAAACACTGATTCATGCTCAGGTGCAGTTTAATGGGCACTGGCAGCCATTTCCGATCTCACTCAAATAACTATATTTCATATTTGAGTTTAACAAAAAGCTGTTCAACTGCTGGGAAGACTGCATCATCATCAACCCTGATCCTGTCCTTGCACAACATTTACACACCTTCCAGCACATCACTGGATAGCAATGAGGGGCAGGCCTGTTTGATTCCACCACCTCCCTGCCATCGCACCCCCCCCCCACCCATCCCATCCTCTGTGCACTGTAACCCACTCTCATGTCCTTATTCCTCATATGAAGATCAGTTTAGTTTAGTTTAGTTATACAGCACTGAAACAGGCCCTTCGGCCCACCGAGTCTGTGCCGACCATCAACCAACCATTTATACTAATCCTACACTAATTCCATATTCCTACCACATCCCCACCTGTCCCTATATTTCCCTACCACCTACCTATACTAGGGGCAATTTATAAAGGCCAATTAACCTATCAACCAGCAAGTCTTTGGCATGTGGGAGGAAACCAGAGCACCCGGAGGAAACCCACGCAGACACAGGGAGAACTTGCAAACTCCATAAATGGGCAGGAAGCAAAGAGATACAGACCCTTAGAAAATAGGCGACATGTTTAGATAGAGGATCTGGATTGGCACAGGCTAATGGCACCAATTAGTAATCACATCCGGGGCTTTCTTGGTGCGTCAACTCAGTACCACATCATGTGGTGCACTTTGCAACTGAGTTGAATTGAGTGACGGATGTTACAAAAGACAAGTAAAGACTAAAGTCTGTCTTGCTGCAGATGTAATTTTACATATGACGGCAACTGAACATTTGTTGAATAAGGATGTGAATGAAGCTCATATCATCTACACATTGAGGTGGGCCATTGCATCAGCACATTGGCTACAATAACGTAGTAGTTATGGCTAGATGACTAGATGAGTGTAAGCTCCCGAGGAAGCTCCCTTGCTGTTCAACTCTATCCATGGCCATCTGCTCCCATTCTTAGTGTTTTCTCCCCCAATCTACCCTCTAAAAACTGTTTAAACTCCCCTGGCTCTTTAATCAGTTCATTTTAGCCCTAACTACAAGCTAACAGCTAGTTTATGTTACCTGGGCCCACTGCCCTCCCTCAGCCATACCTGCTCTTTGTTTTCTCAATGAAATTGATCACAGTCCGGATGAAACTGCAAAGTACAGCTGGTGATACTTTGATCTCTGATCCTGCTGTCTTCACCGTCCAGAGTGTCCGCGGCCACGGCGTGCGGTAAGTCCATTGAAGAGAAGAAGGAGCAGCGGGACCCTAGGGAAGCCTTGCGGAAAGGTGCCCCGAACACCCAAAAAGCCACGAACGGCTCCTTGGCCGCAACTTCAAAGCGCCCGCGGGAGATGGCTCGGAGAGCATCTGCAGCGCACTGTCGGCAATGCTGGTACCGGTGCACGAGGATGTCGCTCACCTCCCGAAGGACGCGGACGAGATTTCCAGGCGTTGATGGTGGGAACTGAGGAAATGGCTTATTACCTGCACCCCCTCTCCCCCCTTCCCCTTCCCCCCCTTCCACCCCCCCTTCCCCTTCCCAGCTCCACTTTCTCAGCTCAGCACCCCCCTGCACCTCCCTCCCCCCTCACAACCCCGTCCCAGCTCTCCTCGCACCATCTTCCCCTGCACCCCTTCCCCTGCACCCCCCCACCCCCTTCTAGCCCCTTTCCCAGCTCCCCCTCGCACCCCCTTCCCAGCTCCCCCTTGCACCCCCTCCTCCCACCGGCATCATCTTACACCTGTGTAGGGGCCCTAACAACCCCAATGCCTTGCGGGCATCTCGGGAGAGACCAAGGCTAAGGGAGTAAACCCTAACAGAAAATCCGGAGCGGAACCCCGTAGGCGGTCATGTGTCACCTTTGGCATGTTTCCGGCAGTTCCTGCAGCCATACCAGTGTCAAACGTCGTGCTCTGCACTCCTTTGGACCCCACCAGAAAGGCCGAGAGGGGGGTTATGACAATTGGGCAACTCTCAACCTCCATAAATTCACCCAGGCATGCGCCATGGAGAGGTCACTCCATAGTTGCCTCACAGCGACTGAAACAACACGGAAGGCAGCAGTTACGGGTTATAAGTCCAGATAAATTGGCGTAGAAACTGGGCGCCACGGGTTGCCTTTGTCGGTGGGAGAGGTCATCGCACCTCACTGGACAGCTACCGCCCGCCTCAAACCGGGCAGCCCCCGGTCAATAAGGTTGTGTCCCGCCACAGTCTACATGCTTCAATGGGTGCTTGGAGCTCAGGGTCATTGCCCGAAAGGTGGACTGCAACACCGCACCAAACAACACGAAAAAAGGAAAGAAGGTACCAGCCCTTCGCTTTGCAAGCTGTAACGTCAGAACTATGTGTCCTGGCCTGTCGGAAGACCTTACACAAATCAACGATTCTCGGAAGACCGCCATCATTAACAACGAGCTCAGTAGACTCAATGTAGACATTGCAGCACTTCAGGAGACACGTCTCCCCGCGAGTGGATCTCTAGCAGAGCAAGACTACACCTTCTTCTGGCAGGGCAGGGATCTTGAAGGACCAAGACAGCATGGAGTGGGCTTCGCCATCAGAAACTCTTTGCTCAGCATGATAGAGCCTCCCTCAAATGGCTCGGAACGCATACTGTCCATCCGACTGCTCACCACCTCTGGTCCAGTATACCTACTCAGCATCTATGCTCCAACACTCTGCTCCGCACATGAAGCTAAAGATCAGTTCTACGAGGAACTCCATAACATCATTAGCAGCATCCCCAACACCGAACACCTATTCCTGCTGGGGGACTTTAATGCCAGGGTTGGGGCCGACCATGACTCATGGCCCTCCTGCCTTGGGCGCTATGGCATTGGAAGGATGAATGAGAACGGGCAGAGACTGCTTGAGTTGTGTACCTATCATAACCTCTGCATCACCAACTCGTTCTTTCCCACTAAACCCTGTCACCAGGTTTCATGGAGGCACCCAAGATCGCGTCATTGGCACCAGCTAGACCTCATTGTCACAAGGCGAGCCTCCTTAAACAGTGTTCAAATCACACGCAGCTTCCACAGTGCGGACTGCGACACTGACCACTCCCTGGTGTGCAGCAAGGTTAGACTCAGACCAAAGAAGTTGCATCATTCCAAGCAGAAGGGCCACCCGCGCATCAACGCAAGCAGAATTTCTCATCCACAGCTGTTACAAAAATTTCTAAATTCACTTGTAACAGCCCTTTAAAACACTCCCACAGGGGATGCTGAGACCAAGTGGTCCCACATCAGAGATGCCATCTATGAGTCAGATTTGACCACCTACGGCAAAAGTGCGAAGAGAAATGCAGACTGGTTTCAATCTCATAATGAAGAGCTGGAACCTGTCATAGCCGCTAAAAGCATTGCACTGTTGAACTACAAGAAAGCCCCCAGCGAGTTAACATCCAAAACACTAAAAGCAGCCAGAAGCACTGCACAAAGAACAGCCAGGCGCTGCGCAAACGACGACTGGCAACACCTATGCAGTCATATTCAGCTGGCCTCAGACACTGGAAACATCAGAGGAATGTATGGTGGCATTAAGAGAGCTCTTGGGCCAACCATCAAGAAGATCGCCCCCCTCAAATCTAAATCAGGGGACATAATCACTGACCAATGCAAACAAATGGACCGCTGGGTTGAGCACTACCTAGAATTGTACTCCAGGGAGAAGGTTGTCACTGAGACTGCCCTCAATGCAGCCCAGCCTCTACCAGTCATGGATGAGCTGGACATACAGCCAACAAAATCGGAACTCAGTGATGCCATTGATTCTCTAGCCAGCGGAAAAGCCCCTGGGAAGGAAAACATTACCCCTGAAATAATCAAGAGTGCCAAGCGTGCTATACTCTCAACACTACATGAACTGCTATGCCTGTGCTGGGACGAGGGAGCAGTACCCCAGGACATGCGTGATGCCAATATCATCACTCTCTATAAAAACAAAGGTGACCGAGGTGACTGCAACAACTACCATGGAATCTCCCTGCTCAGCATAGTGGGGAAAGTCTTTGCTCGAGTCGCTCTAAACAGGCTCCAGAAGCTGGCCGAGCGCGTCTACCCTGAGGCACAGTGTGGCTTTCGTGCAGAGAGATCGACCGTTGACATGTTGTTCTCCCTTCGTCAGATACAGGAGAAATGCCGCGAACAACAGATGCCCCTCTACATTGCTTTCATTGATCTCACCAAAGCCTTTGACCTCGTCAGCAGACGTGGTCTCTTCAGACTACTAGAAAAGATTTGATGTCCACCAAAGCTACTAAGTATCATCACCTCATTCCATGACAATATGAAAGGCACAATTCAACATGGCGGCTCATCATCAGACCCCTTTCCTATCCTGAGTGGCGTGAAACAGAGCTGTGTTCTCGCACCCACACTTTTTGGGATTTTCTTCTCCCTGCTGCTTTCACATGCGTTCAAGTCTTCTGAAGAAGGAATTTTCCTCCACACAAGATCAGGGGGCAGGTTGTTCAACCTTCCCCGTCTAAGAGCGAAGTCCAAAGTACGGAAAGTCCTCATCAGGGAACTCCTCTTTGCTGATGATGCTGCTTTAACATCTCACACTGAAGAGTGCCTGCAGAGTCTCATCGACAGGTTTGCGGCTGCCTGCAATGAATTTGGCCTAACCATCAGTCTCAAGAAAACGAACATCATGGGGCAGGACGTCAGAAATGCCCCATCCATCAATATTGGCGACCACGCTCTGGAAGTGGTTCAAGAGTTCACCTGCCTAGGCTCAACTATCACCAGTAATCTGTCTCTAGATGCAGAAATCAACAAGCGCATGGGAAAGGCTTCCACTGCTATTCCAGACTGGCCAAGACAGTGTGGGAAAATGGCACACTGACACGGAACACAAAAGTCCGAGTGTATCAAGCCTGTGTCCTCAGTACCTTGCTCTATGGCAGCAAGGCCTGGACAACGTATGTCAGCCAAGAGCGACGTCTCAATTCATTCCATCTTCGCTGCCTCCGGAGAATACTTGGCATCAGGTGATAGGTCCGTATCTCCAACACAGAAGTCCTCGAGGCAGCCAACATCCCCAGCTTATACACACTACTGAGTCAGCGGCGCTTGAGATGGCTTGGCCATGTGAGCCGCATGGAAGATGGCAGGATCCCCAAAGACACATTGTACAGCGAGCTCGCCACTGGTATCAGACCCACCGGCCGTCCATGTCTCCACTTTAAAGACGTCTGCAAACGCGATATGAAGTCCTGTGACATTGATTACAAGTCGTGGGAGTCAGTTGCCAGCGTTCGCCAGAGCTGGCGGGCAGCCATAAAGGCGGGGCTAAAGTGTGGCGAATCGAAGAGACTTAGCAGTTGGCAGGAAAAAAGACAAAAGCGCAAGGGGAGAGCCAACTGTGTAACAGCCCCGGCAAACAAATTTTTCTGCAGCACCTGTGGAAGAGTCTGTCACTCTAGAATTGGCCTTTATAGCCACTCCAGGCACTGCTCCACACACCACTGACCACCTCCAGGCGTTTACCCATTGTCTCTCGAGATAAGGAGGCCAAAGAAGAGATGGCGCTAGATGAGTGACCCAGAGGATAAGGTATCGACTGGCACTAGCCTATTTGTGACTCCCAGCTGCTCTATAGCTGACTCTATGTGACCTCAGGGCCACTAAGGATTGGCAATAATTGCTGCCTTGCTGACATCCCTCACCTTCCAAGAGCAAATTAAAAATAAACAAAATGCCTGATTAGGATCATTGATCTTGCCAAGAAAGTGTTTTGATTGCACTCCGAATGGAGGTTGTTTAACTTTGTTCACCATTCTCTGCTTAAATGCTTTTTCTTTCGAACTTGTGGGAGTAGTGATTTTACTTTGGTGCTTTTTATCAAAATGCCCTATTTTCTTATAGTGGAAGCATTTTGCTTTGTTTTCAGGACACTGTTTGCAGCTGTTTGTATTTTTGGCACCACATCAATGGCGTCTTGCATTCCTCTCCCTGCTGTGTACCTTCTTTTCTGGAGCTTCTTTTACAGCCTTCTGGTTAAGGAACTGGACAGTTGCTGAAGGTTTCCTGAACCAAGGTCTTTCTTCATCTCTCAGGGTTGCTCTGTTGTTCGTCTTACCAACTGAATAGCTTTGTCCAGGGTGAGGTCTTCTTTAGACTGCAATAAATCTGATAGATATTCATCAGCAATACCTCCTACAACGCGGTCTCTTATTAATTCTGCTTTTAGGTCTCCATATTCACATCCTGATCCTTAATCATATGTTCGTATGTTCACATCCTTCAGCTAGTCTGTAAAGGTCATTAATAAAAGCATTGACTATTTCACCTGGTTTCTGGACCCTTTTGTTGAATTTTGTCCTTTTTAAAATCTTATTGCTCTGCAAGTTGAAATATGCATCAAAAGCTTTTAAAACTTCTTCAAATTTGGCAGATGTCTCATTAATGCCTTATCTTGCAGTAACATCAGCTGCTATTGCCCCTTTATGTTCGTGTAGACTTAGAAGATGATATGAAAAACCCAGATGACCACATGGCACGACTGATTCTGTCTTGTATTTGAGGGGATCTGCCACTCTGTGAAAACTTTGCACTCTGTCCAGCTGAAGCATCCTTCCACATAGAAAGTGATGAAGGTGATACCTTAATAGATATA
This sequence comes from Heterodontus francisci, assembly GCF_036365525.1. NCBI lineage: Eukaryota > Metazoa > Chordata > Chondrichthyes > Heterodontiformes > Heterodontidae > Heterodontus > Heterodontus francisci. Next base: position 61,971,705 of record NC_090395.1, on the reverse strand, counting down.
CCAGTCATGGCTTCACCAATATGCACACACCAGACATGGATATACCAGAAATTGTTATACTAAACACAGATACAGCAACATGGATATGCCAGACATGGATACACCAACATGTTGGTGCCATCTTGCTATCTGCTGGTAAAATTATTTTGCAATTTATCTTAATTCTGCCCTACTTTCAGAATTTTTTTCAAACTGTAGTGTTAAATTGCAGAATTTCAAATTAGTTCAATATTACGTAAATCATTGGTGATATTCCCAGGATGCCATCTAAATAATTCTTTCTGTTCTTACTACATCAAAAGAAGTAAAGGAAATAAAAGCAGATCCCATTCACCGCACCCCCCCCCCCCCCCCCACCACCAACCCTTGGTAATGCTACAGGCAGTGGTGTATTATGCAGGAACCCCAAAAGTACACAACATGCAACAAATGTCCGCAATATCACGCATATTGTTTTACATATTTGCTGTGAATCCTGCAACTTTAATACATTTAAAAGGAGCTAAGTTAGTCCATAAAGTGGTCGGAATGCTGGGCCAGTTCAACCATTACGCAAAGTATCCCTCGGAGGGCTATTACAGAATGTATTTATTTTTGTTTATTTAGATGAAAATGCCTCTTTGCTGTGTACATTCCTGTAATTACACAACAGCACTACTTCTGTTTTCAAAACGTTTGCCTCGGTTACTGATTATCTTCAGTTTAGCATTGATTTGGAGATGACACCCCAGGGAAACCACAGCAGCAACCACCTGCATTTATATTGCACCTTTAGTGCAAAACAAATCCCAAGGTTCCTCACAAAAGGAGAAAACAGATGCTAAGCAGTAGTGAGAAGGGTAGGAGAGGGGAGTGAAAGCGGATGTGAATAGATAGGTGTTGCATTTTTGGGTTTTTACGTTAGATATTCAATTTGGGTTTAGCATCAATGACCAATTTAGCAATCAAACTTGCACCTCTAGGAGACTAAAGTGCACTTTTTATTTGCTAGGAACATATAGCAAGACCCAGATATTGAAAAGAGAACCCTTCCCACTCTATTCCAGCTTGATGAAAAATATCACATGCTATAACATGATCTTTGGCATAAAGATGAATCGACATTCTATCAGACCAAAGCTCAGTCTTTAAACTGACAAGACATTTTTCTTTAACATTTAACAGGTAAATGAGCAGTAGTTGGTACAAACCATATATTTGCAGATGTTACAACCTTTTTACCATTCTCCCTAAAAAGTAAAAATGCAATAATGCCTGGCCTGCACTACCTCTCACATAAAACTGATTCATAAAACACAGTCACTCACTTTTTTATGTAGTGAACTATTACCATAAAGTCAGATTTACCTCAGTCTCTCTGCTGGCAATAGACTGACTGACTTGTGAGCTGAATCCACTATCAGAAACTTTTGGCCACAGAACAGTTTGCCAAAGGGACAACAAAGAATCAATAGCCCTGCCTTTCTCACAGATCCAACTCACGAATTCACCCCAAACACAGTTGTTAATTAAATCCACTGCCTCAGAATGTCCATCGCCGTGTTTGGAATTAAATGGGATGGTTTGACTTACTTCCAAATATTTTGAATTACCACTTGGACAGATTGACATTTATATGTAATGTGAACTATACCAAGGGTTCATAGAACTATGCCTTGAGGTACAAATATTAGCCCATCAGTAATATAAGTTCTATCCAGTTGCAAAATCCACCCAATACCAAAATACAACTCTGTTTTGAGTCCAACAATAAAAAATCCAATAAATAACTCAGTAAACTCAAAAATGCTTAGTCATCAAATTTGGAAAGGTAGCCAAAAGTATGGTTAAATAAGCTTTAAAAGGTGTTGTGAGGGTTGGCAAGGTGAAAGGGTTGTGGCAGAGTCCAAGAGAATAGGGCCAAGATGGATGATGGCTCTTATTAATAGTGGAATGGAGGACTGAAGGCTTGCACAGGAGCGTCACGTCAGATGTCTCAAGGGCATGAGAAGGGATGTTAAGCTGGAGGAATTTTAAGAGGCAGTTTGTGGATAGGTCATAGATGGAATTTTAGATGAGGATTCTGATTTGGTTCTTTGGAGAACTGTACTTTTGGGCGTACAGGATTTACTGGCCTATAAATACTGCCACACAGCACCCGTTTTTCAGGTGCTAAAGGGCCTACTAAGTCTCCGTTATGATGGGAAGTGCGTGCACATTTCCAGCCAGAAACTTAAATTGGGAAAGGACAAAAAACATTGTGCATTGTTCATGCCTAAAACAGGCATTTGGTCCTTTATATGTCAAAATAAAAGGCCTAATGCCTGTTTAAGGCCCCAATTACAAGATAGGTTTGCCATATGTTTACTCAGAAAAATCTGACAGCTTCACTGATCTTCATTGAAGGAAAACAAGGATAGTTAGTGTGGGAGTTTTAGAAAGTAGACTGGTTTGAGCAGAATGTGCTCATCTAAAGCTGTGGTTAACCATATTGCTGGAGCAATGTGTCTGACTGCCTGATGCAAACACTGGCAGATAAAATTTAATGCAGAGAAGTGCGAAGTGATTCACTTCCATAGGAAGAACATGGAGAGACAATATAAAATAAAGGATACAATTCTAAAGGGAGTGCAGGAGCAGAGGGACTGGGGTGTATATGTGCATAAATCATTGAAAGTGGCAGGAGAGGTAGAGAGAGTGGGTAAGAAAGCATACAGTATCCTAGGCTTTAATAATAGGGGCATTGAGTACAAAAGCAAGGAATTTATGTTAAACTTGTATAGAACACCGGTTCAGCTTCAGCTGGCATATTGCATCCAGTTCTGGGCACCACGCTTTAGGAATGATGTTAAGGCATTAGAGAGAGTGCAGAAACGAGTCACGAGAATGGTCCCAGGGATGAGGGACTTCAGTTATATACACAGAGTGGAGAAGTTGGGGCTGTTTTTCTTTGGAGAAGAGAAGGTTGAGAGGAGATTTAATAGAGGTGTTCAAAATCATGAGGGGTCTCGACAAAGTTGATAGAGAAAAACTGTTCCCATTGGTGGAAGGATTGAGAATAAGAGATTTAAGGTAATTGGCAAAAGAAGCAATAGGGATATGAGGAAAATTTTTTTCACGCAGTGAGTGGTTGGAATCTGGAATAAACTGCCTGACAGTGTGGTGGAGGCAGGTTCAATTGAGGCATTCACGAGGGAATTGGATTGTTATCTGAAAAGGAAGAATGTGCAGGGCTACGGGAAGAAGCACTAGACAAATTGTTCCTTTGGAGAGCCAGCACAGACACAGCAGGCTGCATGTCCTCCTTCTGTGCTGTAAAAATTCTGTAATTCTGGGTGCCAGAAATAAAGAATGTTACATTCCCATCCCTGACACCCATACTCAAAAAATATGAAGATGGAGAAAATGATTCCGGGGCTAATCAGTAATTATAGTCAAACACAATAGAAAATATCACATTGGTTTTCTTTTTATTCATTCGTGGCTAAGGCCAGTATTTGTTGCCCATCCCTAATTGACCTTGAGAAGGTGATAGTGATACTTTAATCGTATGAAAGATTTAGAATTCACGATTACCTCAAGTGCAATTGGATTATTGGTCTTTTTCATATATAAACCCAGATGTAATGCACTGAAGTAGGTATAATATTTTATTTATTCTTGTTGCAGTTAAACTTGGGCCTCACACTTCCACAGGCTTGCCTTATTGGCAATGGCCCGAAGGCACATCGGGGGAGGGGTGGAGTGGCAGTGGGGTTGGGATGATTGGAATATTGTGGAGTACTCCTACTCCTCCTGGTTCCACAGTAACATATAAAAAAAATTGTTTGAAAAAAAAAACTTGCCTTTTGGTGATGGCCAATGCTTAGGCTGCAGGAACTGGTTAGGCCCCTCATTTACAAATATAAGTGACCTAATGACTGTTTTAGGTGACCACCAGGGCACATGAAATAATTGTCCATCCCTACATCAGGCATGGGATATTGATCCCCCGAATTGGCCCTTGTTGCTTCCGTCTTATGAGGGCTCGAGAAAGTCTAAATTTGAAGATTTTATATTATTTTTAACTTACAGCTTGACAATATCAAACAAATTTGAAAAACAGTCTTCTGTATCTGCACTCTGGGAGAGTTGTCTGTATGCAGGAAGGTAGGAAATACAAAAATCTGTCTAGTATGCAGGAGATAATTCAAAAGGAAATGACACGTCCCAATTTATGTTAATCGTGTGTAGGTAGATCCCCATCAGGAAATGATTTGACTGTTTAAGCATATGTTTATGCATATGTCTTAGCCATCCAGTACCAGGTCTGGCTAGACTCCATCAAGCTCTATAGGGCTTCATGCTGCTCTGGCAAAACCAGAATCTCAGATAATCCTGAAAAGGAAAGATACCCACAGTTTATTTTCTCCATGACCAACTGCATCCTTCAGGACACTTAATGTTTGCATCCTACTTAACCGTGAGCTGAGCTTCAGACCCTATATCCTCTCTATCACAAAGACTGTCTACTTCTGCTTACCTCTGTCCCTATCTCATCCTATCTGTTGATGAAGCCTATAACTCCCGCTCTACTCTTCTACTCCTGTGACTCTGACATCTCCCCTTTCATAGAATCATAAAATGGGCTACATCATAGAAGGAGGCCATTTGGCCCATCGTGTCCATGCTGTCTCTTTGCAAGAGCAACTCACCTAGTCTCTCACTCCCCCTCCTTTTCCCCACAGCCCTGCAAATCCTTCAGATAATTGTCCAATTCTCCATTGAAAGACATGATTGAATCTGCCTCCACCACAAGTTTATGCAGTGTATTCCAGATCCTAATCACTCGTAAAAATTTTTTCCCATGTTGCTGTTGCTCCTTAAATTGGTGCTCGCTGCTTCTCTATCCTTCCCCCAACGGGAACAATCTCTCTCAATCTACTCTGTCTAGACCCCTCATGATTTTGAACACCTCTATTAAATCTCCCCTTAATCTGCTCTTCTCCAAGAAGAACAGCTCCAGCTTCTCCAATCTATCCAAATAACTGAAGTTCCTCATCCCTGGAACCATTCTCTAACGCCTTCACATTCTCCCTAAAATGTGGTGCCCAGAACTGGATACAATACTCCAGTTGAGGCTGAACTGGTGTTTTATAAAGGTTTACCATAACTTCCTTGCTTCTCTACTCTATGCCCCTACTTATAAAGCCCATGTTCCCGTATGCTTTATTAACCGCTTTCTCAACCTGCCTTCTCACCTTCAATGATTTGTGCACATATACCCCCAGGTCCCTTTCCTCCTGCACCCCCCTTTATAATTGTATCCTTTATTTTATATTGCCTCTCCTCGTTCTTCCTACCAAAATGTATCACGTCACACTTTTCCGCATTAAATTTCATCGGCCACTTGTCCACCCATTCCACCAGCCTGACCATGCCCTCTTGATATTTATCACTAACCTCCTCACAGTTCACGATACTTCGAAGTTTTACAAATTCTGAAATTTAGCCCTGCACATCCAAGTTTAAGCCATTAATATAAATCAAGAAAAGCAGTGGTCCCAGTACTGTCCCCTGGGGAACCGTGCTGTATACCTTCCTTTCATCTCATCGTAGGTGTTCATTTTTTCAGCTACCAATTCCTATGTTTTGGAATTCCCTCTTGAAACCTCTCTGCCTTTCAAGAACAGCAACTTGCAATGATGCAACATCTTTAACATAGTAAAACTTCCCAAGGCACTGACAAAAAGAAGCAATTATTAGGACAGGTTACTTATAGCTTGGTCAAAGAAGTAGGTTTTGAGTAGGCTCTTAAAGGAGGAGAGAGAGCTGGAGAGGTTTAGGGCAGAAATTCCAGCAATTAGGGTCTGTGCAGTTGAAAGCATGGCTGCCAATAGTGGGCTGAAGACAGTGGGCCTGCACAACAGGCCAGAGTTGGAGAAATGCAGAGTTTTTGGAGTGCTGCCGGGCTGAAAAAGGTTATTAATTGTACATGAGGAAGACAATGTTAAAATCTCCATGTCCCACTTCCCCTTTAAGACCCTTCTCAAAATTTAGCTCTTTGACCAAACTTTTGGTCAACCCTCCGAATAGTTCCTTCTTTAAATCAGCATTTATTATCTTGATTATGCCTCTGTGAATCACCTTAGGATGTTTTACTACATTGAAAGTTCTATATAAATGCAAGTTGTTGTTATTGTTATTCTTGTATGTTGTTCAAGACCAAGCTCGTTGTATTGCTGAAAATATTGCTATAGATACCAAATCCAAGTAGATGGTAGAGATAATAATACTGATCACTGGGTTATTGACTATTTATACATATGGCTTATAGCAATTTAATGCCAACTCACTTGGGAGCTCTGTTCAAAAAGAGGTGGCAGCGATGGATCAGACACGTTTGCAGGATGGAAGACGGTCGCATACCCAAGAACTGTCTGTCTGGTGAAGTAGCCGGGGCCAGATGACCAGTGGGGCACCCAAAGCTCCGTCTCAAGGATGCTTGCAAGCGTGATATGAAGGCCCGAAATGTCGACTATTGCATGTGGGAGTCACTAGCTGACGAAGGAGGGAAATGGCTACACATCCTGTGGACTGGTGTGCACTACCATGATGACCAGTTTCTACATCAGCTTGGCAACAGGCGCCAACGTCAAAAACAATAACTCACAGCGTCACTTGGCAGCTTCGTGTGCGGCACTCATGGTAGAATCTACTCTCAAGGATTGGCCTTCGCAGCCACCAACAAATGTGCACCAATGAGAAGACACCCCACCTAAATGGATTGTTTGCTGTGTGTCCATCATCTTTCATAGATGGACGGATGCCAACCAACCTATTGCATTTCCAATTGAAGCAACACAAATTCTGGTACCTGTCTCAACAGGGCTCCCACTTACCAGACCTGCAGGTTTGCTAAGCTGGGTGAATTGCATATCTGAGAAGCCGTCAGAGTATCTCTGAAACCTGACATCATGGACCGATCTGTCACTGCCAGAAATGGTTCACAGTGAGCAATATCTGATTAAGGTGTCAGCCTTGGCTCAGTAGTGGCACTCCAAGCTTTGGCTTTGAAGGTTGTGAGTTCAGACTTCAGAGACATGAGCACATAATCTAGTCAGTGAAGTAATGAGGAAGTGCTGCACTATTAGGGATGCTGCTTTTCAGACCAAGGCCCCTTCTAGTTTCTCAGATGGATCCCATGTAACTCTGCAAAGAAGAGCACACAAGTTCTTCCAGTGTCCTTGTCAACATTTATCCTTCAACATCACTATATATAAAAAACAATTATCTAGTCATTTATCTCATGGCTGTTTGTGGAACCTTACAATGTGCAATTTGGAACTTGTGTTTGACTGTGACTACACTTCAAAAGTATTTAATGGGGTGTGAAATGCTTTAGGCCGTGAAAGACATTATGTAAATGCAAGCTTTTTTCCTCTAATAGTTAACAGTATGTGTCTGCCATGCTTTATGCTAGTTTGGACTCCAAGGAAAAGAGCAGTTTCTTCTCACTTTACCATGATCCAAGTTTCAGGCTTTAGGGACTCTATGAATTCTTTCTTATGTTCATTAAGGAGATATGGTCCAAGTTATTAATATTACTGCAAGGTAGTATAAAAGTGCTTGGCATTTATTGTTTTGAAACAATTTTAAACCAGTAATGAGAAATCACATTTTCTAATGCTGTTCCGATTGGCTGACTGATTTATTTTGCTTCTCTTTCTGTTTTGGTCTCTTGATAAACATTAATTAGTCATTTTCAGCCTGATCCATGCAAGCTGTTAGCATGTTATTTTATGGCAGTTTCGGAGCACTCGGGAGTTGTTGGGGACGGGCAGTGACCCATACTGTTTCCAGTGTAGATGTCAATGGAAAAAGAGTTCATTATTCACCTTGAGCATGTTTACATCCTAATACTTTCAGCAATATGTCATGTTTCTCCCCATAGGGAGTGTGGGTTTGGCCATTGAAGCTGACTTTTGTGTGGCCCACAAGTTAAGAAGTATTGGAAATCAGCCTGAGTCATCCCAGCAAGGTCATGACTCGGAGTCTGATTCATTACTCTTTTCTGGTGTAAAATAATTTTCATTTTCACTGCTGTGAAATATTAATGTAATTAACACTTATAGAATAAACCTTGCTCAGCGATGATTTATCCCACGTGCAGTACAGCTCAGAACCATCACAAGTATTGCCAGTAGGATGTTTTTGTAAACCATTGCTTATGACAGGTACGGTAGCATAGTGATTATGTTACTGGATTAGTAACCAAAAGCCTGGACTAATGATTCAGAGACATGAATTCAAATTCCATCACAGCAGCTGGGGAGTCTAAATTCAGTTAATTAATTAAATACATCTGGACTGAAAAGCTGGTATCAGTAATGGTAATCACAAAACTGCCGGATTGCTGTAAAAATTGATCTGGTTCACTTATGACCTTCAGGGAAGGAAATCTGCCATCCTTACCCAATCAGGCCTATATGTGCGACCAGACCCACGGCAATGCGGTTGACGATTAGCTGCCATCTGAAATGGCCTAGCAAGCCACTCAGTTGTATCAAAACTGCTATGTAAAGCGATAATAATAAAAGCCGATGGACCGCCCAGCATTGACATGACAAAGGCGCACTGAGCCTGGTTAACCCTGCAAAGACCTCCTCACTAAACATCTAGGACCTTGTGCCAAAAGTGGGAGAACTGTCCCACAGACTAGTCAAGCAACAGCCTGATATAGGCAGACTCGCAGAATCATACCTTTCACCAACATCCCAGACTCCTCCAACACCATGCCTGGGTATGTCCTGTTTCACCAGCAGAACACCAGATCTGGCGGCTTTTGCTGCTTCTGTCCATGACAGGACTGGTAATAGTGACTACAGCACAATGTTTGTGGAGATGAAGTCCCGTCTTCACACTGCGGATACCCTCCATCATCAACGTGCTCAATGGGACAGACTTAAAACTCATCTAGCAGTTCAAAACTGGGCAGCTATGAGGCATGGTGGGCCATCATCAGCAGCAGAATTGTATTCCACCACAATCTGTAACCTCATGGCCTGGTATATCTCTCAGTCTGCCATTACCATCAAGCCGCGGACCAACCCCGGTTCAATGAAAAGCGCAGGAGAGTATGCCAGGAGCAGCACCAGGCATACCTAAAAATGAGGTTCCATAGAGTCATAGAGTTATACAGCACAGAAACAGGCCCTTCGGCCCACCATGTCCGCACCAGCCATCAAGCCTATCTATTCTAATCCCATTTTCCAGCACTTGGCCCGTAGCCTTGTATGCTATGGCGTTTCAAGTGCTCACCTAGATACTTCTTAAATGTTGTGAGGGTTCCTGCCTCTACCACCCCTTCAGGCAGTGTGTTCCAGATTCCAGCCACCCTCTGGGTGAAATTTATTTTCCTCAAATACCCTCTAAACCTCCTGTCCCATACCTTAAATCTATTCCCCCTGGTTATTGACACCTCCGCTAAGGGAAAAGGTTTCTTCCTATCTACCCTATCTATGCCCCTCATAATTTTGTATACCTCAATCAGGTCCCTCCTCAGCCTTCTCTGCTCTAAGGAAAATAACCCTAGCCTATCCAGTCTCTCTTCATAGATGAAATGCTCCAGCCCAGGCAACATCCTGGTGAATCTCCTCTGCACCCTCTCCAGTGCAATCACATCTTTCCTATAGTGTGGTGACCAGAACTGTACACAGCACTCCAGCTGTGGCCTAACTAGTGTTATATACAGCTCCATCATAACCTTGGCTAATAAAGGCAAGTATCCCATGTGCCTTTCTAACCACCTTATCTACCTGTGCTGCTGCCTTCAGTGATCTATGGACAAGTACACCAAGGTCGATCTGACCCTCTGTAATTCCTATGGTCCGACCTGGTGAAACTACAATACAGAACTACATGCATGCTAACTAGAGGAAGCAGCATGCCATTAACAGAGCTAAGAGATTCCACAACCAATGGATCAGATCAAAGCTCTGTAGTCCTGCCACATCCAGTTGTGAATAGTGGTGGACAATTAAATAACTAATGGGAGGAGGTGGTTCCATGAACATCCCCATTCTCAATGATGAGGGAGCCCAGCACATGACTTAAATGTGGGAGGCATGATTGGGAAATTTTCAGATGACACAAAAATTGGCAGTGGAGCTAATAATGAAGAGGATAGCTGTAGACCCTACAATGATATCAATGATTTGGCTGAGTGTGCAGAAAAGTGGCAAATGGAATTCAATCCGGAGAAGTGTGAGGTAATGCATTTGGGGAGGGCAAACAAAGCAAGAGAATATACAATAAACGGAAGGATATTGAGAGGGGTAAAGTTATAGAATACAAAAGCAGGGATGTAATGCTGAAACTGTATAAAATGCTGGTTGGGTGACAGCTGGAGTAATGTGTACAGTTCTGGTCACCACATTCCAAGAAGGACATAATTGCTTTGGAGAGAGTACAGGGGAGATTTACAAGAATGTTGCCAGGGCATGAAAGTTGCAACTATAAGGAAAGATTGGATTAGCTGGGGTTGTTTTCCTTAGAACAGAGGAGGCTGAGAGTGACTTAATTGAGGTGTACAAAATTATGAGGGGCCTAGATAGAATAGACAGGAAGGACCTGTTTCCCCTAGTGGAGAGCTCAATTACTAGGGGGCACACATTTAAGGTGATTGGTAGAAGGATTAGAGGGAACATGAGGAAAAGAAATTTCACCCAGAGGGTGGTGGGTGTCTGGAATTCACTGCCCGGATCGATGGTGGAGGCAGAAACCCTCAGCTCATTTAAATGGTACCTAGACATGCACATGAAGTGCAGGAACCTGCAAGGCTATGGACCAGGTGCTGAAAGGTGGGATTAGGTTGGGCGGCTCGATTTTTCAGCTGGCGCAGACACGATGGGCTGAATGGTCTCCTTTTGTGCCGTAACTTTTCTATGGTTCTATGAGTTCAAAAGACAAGGCTGAAGCATTTGCAACTATCTTCAGCCAAGTAGATGATCCACCTGCTCCTGAGGTCCCCGATGCTCAGTCTGTGTTCTGTCAGGGCCATTCAGCTCTGGACCTCACTGCTGCCTTGGTCCAAACATGGACAAAAGTGCTGAATTCCAGAGGTGAGGTTAAAGTGACTGTCCTTGACATCAAGGCAACATTAGACCGAGTTGGCATTAAGGAGCCTTAGTAAAACTGGCGTCAATTGTAATCAAGCGGAAAACTCTCCACTGGTTGGATTCATACCTAGTACAAAGGAAGATGGTTGTGATTGTTGAGACCAATCACCTCAGTTCTAGGACATCACTACAGCAGTTCTCCAGGGCAGTGTCCTAGACCCAATCATCTTCCATTGCCTTATCAATGACCTTCCTTCCATCATAAAGTCAGAAGTGGTGTAGCTTTCCTGCTAGTTTCAGAATTCAGTTTAATCCAACCAGGGTGACCTGTCTGTGACTACAACAAACCACTATGGGTACAGGTATATGTTGGTTGTAAGTGTAGCAGATTTATTAAGTAGTTTACATTCAGTGCAATGAAGTAATACTTAACAAAGAAAATAGTCATAGTCTGTTCCTCAGAACCTCAGTGGTAGCCCTCCGAGTGACTGGTGCAGCCTTTCTTTCTCTTGCTGTGTTCTGTTGACTGAAGATTCCTTTCTTTCTTTCTCTGGATTTTTCGTGCTGCTTCTCATGTTCAATAACTGTTCTTTTATACCCTTTTTCGCCATCAGACCACCTTGTAGTTTGCCCGATGGTTGGTCCAGGCCCTGTGATGTCAGTTACCACCCTACTCTGTTTGGGGCTTAATCGATAAAACATTTTGCCAATAACTGAGATAAAAACCTGTGAAGAGTTCTATTCATTACAGTTGTTATCTCCTTGGAAAGTATGAATTTGTACAGAAATTGATGCTTTTTTAGCCAAGTTATTGAATGTTATCAGGGTCACAATATTATTCTGCTGACTTTGTGCTACAGTGGCATACAAAATCCTACTGACACTAAACTTTCTTACAAGCTTAAGACTTAGTTTTTAAACTTAATACTTATAAATTACAGCCCATTCTTTCTAGCATGATTCTTAATTCATTAATTACAACTCAATCAAGGTCCATTATTTTGTAATCACTGTTTCTTGACTGGTTACTACTTAATACATCAATTTGATTGATACAGTTGCTGATACAAGATGCACTTCTTTGGTCACATGTTCGTATTAAGATGGCTTACTTGACTATGTTAGTTATTACAGAGGATACAGTGCGAAAATGGTGCAAAAAGTGAAGCTAAAATCTAGCTACCCAAACCTACTTACAGTGGGAATGTTCACTGATGATTGCACAGTGTCAGTTCCCATCACCACTCCTCAGATAATGAAACAGTTTGTGCCCGCATGCATTAAGACATGGACAACAGTCAGGCTTTGGCTGGTAAGTTGCCAAGTGCCAGGAAATGACCATTTCCAACAAGAGAGAGTCTAACCACCTCCCCTTAACATTCAACGACATTACCATTGTAGAATCCCCACCGACACCATCCTGGGAAGGGCTTGGATGGTTACCATTGACCAGAAACATCACTGGACCAGCCTCATAAATACTGTGGTTACAAAGAGTAGGTCAGAGGCTGGGTATTCTGTGACAAATAATTCCCCTGCTGACTTCCCAGAACATTTCCACGATCTACAAGACAGAAGTCAGAAGTGTGATGGAATACTCTTCACTTGTCTGGATGAGTGCAGCTCCAACCACACTCAAGAAGCTCAACGTCATCCAGGACAAAGAAGCCCACTTAATTAGCATCTAGTCCACCACCTTAATCATTCACTCCCTTCACCGCTGGTGCACTGTGGCTGCAGTGTATACCATCTACAAAGTGACCTGTGGCAAATCCACAAGGCTCCTCCGACAGCACCTTCAAAACCCGCGACCTCTACCACCCAGAAGGAACAAGGGTAGCCGATGCACGGAACATCAGCAGCTTCAAGTTCCCCTCCATATCACACACCACCATCCTGAGTTGGAAATACATCGACATTCCTTCATCTTTGCTGTGTCAAAATCTTGGAATTCTCTACCTAACAGCACTGTGGGAGTAGCTTCACCATACAGATTGCAGCGATTCAACAAGACAGCTCACCACTTCTTTCTCAAGATAATTAGGAATGGGCAGTATGTGCTGGCTTCGCTAACCTACAGCCTGTGAATGATTTAAAAAAAAAATTATTTCATGTTCAATCCACCTTGCACTCTTTTTTTAAAAATTCAATTTGGCAGTATCCAGACTGATGTGATAAAAGTGAAGTCTTATTCGGTGATGTGGAACATGTTGCACATCCCTGGGACAGATGGCACTTGTATTGAGATGATCACAAAATCACAAGATAAAGACACATTAGGAAGGCTGTCTTAGTTCATTCACTTAGAAAAACCGAGAGTCCCACCACGATACTACAAGTGCAACTAGTAAGGATGAGGCTTATTCTACCATTGAAAGATACCAGAAACTCCACAGCTCATCACCAGTTCTGATGAAATATCCCACGGGAAATATTAATGTATCGTTCTCTTTCAAAAACAAAACACTATGGATGCTGGAAATCTGAAATAAGAACAGAAAATGCTGGAGATGCTCAGTAGGTCTGGCAGCATCTATGGTCAGAGACCTGAAGCATTAACTCTGTTTCTCTCTCCACTGATGCTGCCAGATCTGCTGAGTATTTCCAGAATTTTCTGTTCTTATTTGTCTTTCAGATGCTGACTGTATAGTTACAGATTTTTTTTCTTTTTTGCTCGACCAAAGATTGGCAGAAGAAAAAAATGCCACTTTAAACACTTGGAGATTTAGCTCCTCCGGTAACACACTGTTAATAAATTTTAATCAAAATTCTTTTGAATGCAATCGTTAACGCATTTAAAAATTAACATGTTTACGATTCCATTTGAATAGCGTACAAAGGAGTTCCACTTGAATATGTTAACCAGTTTGCCACTGAAGTAAATTAAACTGCTTCCAATGCTTGCTTGATTCATTCTCATTTATCCAGTCTGCATTATCATTTTTACTGTGGACTTGGAAGGAGAACATATTATTATGAATGATTATCAACAATCATGTGACTGCTTTCACCAGCTGACACAAATCACACGACTCCTACCACCAGTTGCAACGGCCTGAAATGAAGGGTTTTTACTTCAGCACAAGTGCCAGAATATACCCGAGAAAGTTGGCAAGTCGGAATGACAGCTTAAAATGAGATTGCAACTTATAACCTCCTGGGTAGAGAGCAAAATGATCTAACTCTGTGTGCCTTGACACACTATCATCTTTTATTGTGATGTCTGTAAACACTATTTTCAACATTACTAATGCACAAAACACAGACCCGGCGTTGGAACCAACATTTACATATTTAATGACTGTTATTCTTGATCTAAATTGTGTGTCTGAGAAAATAATGATCAGAGAAAGCTCTTTTGGAATTGGAAGGTAACCTAATGATTTAAAGACACTGCATCAGCGATTGATGGATTCATCCGAGATGGCATTGTAAAGTTTATGAATAGCTGTGTGTGCATGGCAGATGGCTGTTTTGAAAGACAAATTTCCCCCAAACTATTTTATCTTTGTAAAATAATACACAGCCACTCAAGGTGCTGACAATGAGAAGCAGCTGGCAGATACACTCAGGAGACTGGTAGGATAAGCATCTGCTTTTACTCTTTCAGCACTAAAACTGAGAGAGCAAGGACTCCAAGCAGTTTGGATGATTTGTATGAAAATGAGTCAGGCTAAGGTTTCAGGCCCAGCATACTGCCACCATCTTTGATGTCGATGTTAATTACTGCACCAAACAAATTAAGCACCGTGGCAGTCAGAGAAAGAGAAGGAAGTTGTAATTTATGTGATCAGAATGTACCAATTTAGTTTTGTCCAAACTCCATAACAGATATAGTTTGTCTATACATTTGGACAAAACTAAACAAATTCTGCGTTTTTCTTTTCAAGAACATCACAACGTACAGAACATAATGAACAGCAAGGTCGTATTTTTATATTTCAGCCTAATTTTGCATGCATTGACATCTTATTTTAATTAAGAAGAATGCAAAATAGACACAGTGGAGAGGCCAGAGGACTATACATCAAAATGGTCCTTTACTGCTCCAGGATTTTCTCAGCTCAGTGGCAACACCTAGTACCACTGTTTAATTAGAGTTGAAAGATTTTTACATCAATTATTTCAATGAGTAAAACTCTTTGGCCCTGAAATTCTTGGTTCAGGAGAGTGGAAAAGAAGATTTCCATGGGTGAGGCAGGGGTTTAGTTTAGTTTAGTTTAGTTTAGAGATACAGCACTGAAACAGGCCCTTCGGCCCACCGAGTTTGTGCCAACCATCAACCACCCATTTATACTAATCCTACACTAATTCCATATTCCTACCACATCGCCATCTGTCCCTATATTTCCCTACCACCTACCTATACTAGGGGCAATTTATAAAGGCCAATTAACCTATCAACCTGCAAGTCTTTTTGGCATGTGGGAGGAAACCGGAGCACCCGGAGGAAACCCACGCAGACACAGGGAGAACTTGCAAACTCCACACAGGCAGTACCCAGAATTAAACCGGGTCGCTGGAGCTGTGAGGCTGTGGTGCTAACCACTGCGCCACTGTGCCACCAAACATGGTTCTGCCATTGTATTTACAGAGCTCTCTTTAGATTTTAGTGGAAAGGGTGGGGCAGATCTTCTTCCTGTGCCTGTTACATCAAGGGGATGTAGCTACAGGAGTTCCCAGGTTACCCCAGGAAATTCCACCCAATCTGCCAGTAGGATAATGTCCTCAGGGGAACTCATTCCAGCTCTTAACCCCAAACCTTGTCCAGAGACTGTTAATGAATCTCAGAGGCCACTCCCAAGTGGCTCACTTGCTCCATTGGGAACAGATAATGTGAAAACAAAGGATTTCAACAGGTCCTGCTCATCTCTACAATCAAAGTCCGATCAGGAAATATGTAAATAACCCTGGCCCCGCATATGGAATGGGGTCTAGGTCTTTGGGCAAGAGCAGACAGGGGCTTTTTTTTGTATTACTATTAATCACTCAAACAATATCACAAAATAGATTTATATGTCATTGTAGTTGCATAGTTGTTTATTAACTAGTCATTTCCAGGTGCATCTGAGAAGGTGGTGGTGGGCCTTCTTCTTCAAGCAACTGTATTACAATTGAGTGATCTCAATGAACTACATTAGTGCTCCTTAGAGCTTTCATGGTATTCTCTATTTGCCCACAAATGACTAAATTGCCCAACATCCAGTTCTGGATAAGCAGAAACATCCTCCAAATAAATACTGGGAAGACCAAAGCCATTGTTTTCAGTCTCCGCTACAAACTCCGTTCCCTAACCACTGACTCCATCCCTCTCCCTTGGAAATGCCCGAGGTTGAAACAGACTGTTCGCAACCTTGGTGTCATATGTGACCCCGGGATGAGTTTCCAGCCACATATCCACACCATCACTAAGACCACCTATTTCCAACTCCATAACATCACCCAACTCCATCCTGCCTCAACTCATTCATGCCTTTGTTACCTCTAAACTTGACTACTCCAATGCACTCCTGGCTGGCCTACCACATTCTACCCTCCATAAGCTTGAGATTATCGAAAACCTGTGTCCTTACTCACACAAAGTCCTGTTCACCCATCACCCCTGAGCTCGTTGACCTACATTGGCTCCGGGTTGAGCAACCCCACGATTTTAAAATTCTCATCCTTGTTTTCAAATCCTTCCATGGCCTTGCACCTCCCTATCTCTGTAATCTCCTCCTCCTCCACAACCCTCCAAGATGTCTGCACTCCTCTAATTCTGGCCTCTTGAACATCCCCAATTTTAATCGCTCCAGTATTGGTGGATGTGTCTTCAGCTGCATGGAATTCCCACCCTAAATCTCTCCACCTCTCTTGCCCCCTTTAAGACACTCCTTAAACTTATCTCTCTGAGCAAGCTTTCCGTCAACTACCCTAATATCTCCTTATGTGGCTTGGTGTCAAATTTTGCTTTATAATGCTCCTGTGAAGCGCCTTGGGACATTTTATTCTGTTAACAGGAGCTATGTAAATACACATTGTTATTGTTGACAGTCTCACTGACACGAATACAGCAAAATATGGACTAATTTTTGTGCGATGAGCTGGGCATTTGGCAGGAGAAAATATTTTACAATGCTAACTTTTGTTAAACCTTTTCTTCTCATGCTGTTTATTCAATGACATTGTTTCCTAATGATCTTCATAGCTCAAGAAGAGAAGGAGGCCATTCAGCCCTTTGTGTCAGTTCTGCTATTTAGTTAGATGGCTTTCACCAACATTTTAACCTTTTACGATGTTACAAGACATTAAGTTTGGTCTTTCTCATCCTGTTGTTTATTCTAAACTTCTTGTGGCAGAGGTAACTATGGAAGAAAAACAGCTGCAAAATTCAATCATTACCATGGGCGGAACTTTACGTTGTGGTGGAGGCCCCATCCACCGGCTGAAAAGTTGGGGCCGAGCCCGCCTCTGCCAGCCCTGGAAGCCATGTTCAATTTTCTGTGGCCCAGTCCTTAACTGGCCTCAGTCAGGACTTCTGCCCCTCTGAGGCAGGAAGCCCCACCTTCAAGAGCTACCAGCCAATCAGCGGGCAGGCAGATCTACAGTCCCAGCAGCACCACTAGGAGCAGTGGTCACTGCTGGGACTGCACCAAGCCAGGACCAACAAGATGGAGCAGGCTCCAGAATGGAGGTAAGTGTTGTGGGCCTCGCCGGGGACAATTGGCTGGGCCCCAGAGAGATGGTGGGGGGGTGGAGTGGGGGGTCGATTAAAGTGCAGGGGGAAGTGATCCAATGGGGGTGGCTTGTGCCATTGTGGGGGGCCCCTCTGTGGCACACAGGGTGCCCAATCAGGAGGGCCTCCCACCCGAAACCGCAAGGAGGCCACCTGGTATTACCGGGTGGCTCCCTCAGCTGGCGACGTACCTGTCCGCTGCTGGTAATATACCAGTGTCGCTGGGAAGAAGCACTTAAGTGGCAATTAACTGACCATTTCAGGGCCTCAATTGGCCTAGGGTGGGTGGGCAATTTTCCACCTCCCCCACCACTGGTAAAATGGCAGTGGGGGCAGGTAGATGACGGAAATGGCACCACCCTGCCTCCTACTCGATTTTATTCCCTCCCCACCCCCGCCCCCAGCCCACTCTTGTGGAGGGGGTGTAAACTTCCGGCTCATATCATTAACATTGAATAATGCAGCAGCGTTAGGGCAACACTCAAAATGTTAAGTCAACTGAAATTGCAATGTAATTTTGTTGCAAGGTACCAAGAGACTCTTTACTGAAGATGTTTCTGCATTTCTGTTTGTAGGGCTAATTGAATAATCCCAGTAAAGATACAGAACAGGTTGGATGAAACCCAGAGATTCTTCTAGACTATTACACAATTGAAACCTCAGAAGCTCCTTTGTTTTTGTAATTACATGGTGGGGCAAATATGTGAGAAAGAAGATGGAATAGTTTGCAGAAGAGGTGGAGTTCTGAAGAAACTACTGACAACAACATAACTAGTTAACAAAACCTGCATTTGCCCAACGATGAAATATCACAGCTTCGCCTGACAGCCTGCAGAGAGAACCCATCAGGCAGTACAATCTAGAGGCACTGAGACTAATGGATGTGGTGAAGATGCCGTACTCTATCATCTACAGTAGTGCAGAGACACAGAGCTTTCAGCCTCTGTGAGATAATGACCAGCCATCATGACAAGTTAGTGGCACTGAAGATGGGCCCTCTATTGATTGTGGCAGAAACATGAGAGCTACTGCAGCTGTAACTCAGTGTTCTGTACTAACCTGAAAAGCAAATTCAGAATATCAGTAGTCAAGCTCCATGTATTGCTTCTCTGTTTCACTGCCAGTGGAACTCTCTACCACTGACTCTCATTGTCCAAGATTCTGGCTTCTGTTTGCCGAACAGAGGCAACTTTTGGCGATGTAACCATTGTGTCATGAGGTGAACCACGGACAGACTCCTCAACAGCCCATGACAACCGATACAGAATTTTCTGGGGTATTCAGAAATTTGAATTTCAATTTAATTAATTCAGCAATAACACTGAGCCAAGCCTGACACACAAAGAAGATAAATAGTGTCAATAAAGCTCTATTTGAAATACAGAGGCAATAATTTAATCCCCATCTGATCACAAAAATGCCTACATGGACAAAGTTCTGTGAAAATTATAATTAAATAAAAATTATGAACTGAAATGGACCCTTTAATCCAATTTTTAACAGGCTAGAGGTCTTCACTGAAGTTAAGCTCAGAATCAAGAATTATAGAGTTGTATGGCATAGAAAGAGGCTGTTTAGCCCAGTTTGATGCATGACTAGATTCATGCCGCCACTCTGCCTCCTAATCACACTACATTCCCCCGATTGTTCCCCTATCCACTCGTCCCCTCTCCCATTTGCCCTCCTTCCTGGCTACCTTTAAGGACTTGCCTGAGGGCCACTGCTGATCATACACCAGCCTGATCTTTGAGGCAAACTCCTTGGAGATGCTCATGAGATCTCCGCCGCTTGACGCATTGAAGATAATGAGGCCCCATGTGCAATATTAGCTGCACCTCAGGCCTATCCATTCTGGTTGCAGGAATACACTGTTAAAGCACTATTCTCATTGGTATAACAGTGTTTTAACAAGATACTGATGGTTACTGTCAGATTGGAACATACTGTGATTCAATCAATTTGCATTGTCTGTGATAGTTGCCTCATGGAATTTAAATATATCTCTATAACATTCATTTTCTCCAATAACAGTTGCTTTTTTAATAACTGTTTCCAAGGCAATCACATAAATTTTTACACAAAGGATTTCCATCTACATTGTCAAAGGACATATTCCTATTCTTTATAATGCCAGTGTTGCGATTCACTATTATCATGACTTAACTGTGCTTTATAAGACGATTCTGACTAAGCATGTCCTCCTACTCTCTGCAAAACTATCCTGCCTCTCCCAAGTCTTAAAGCTCTTATTCTAATCAAACGGAGTTGTTAAGCAGATCATGAAATCTATACAGTTTTCTTCCCATTAAAATTAAAATATGCATGAAGTTAAAAAATATCTTGTAAGCAGAATCAGTTCCACACGTTACATTTCCCAACACTCAGAGAGTTCCCTGGCTGCATTCACTGTATGATTAAATGTGACAATCTATGGACTTTTAAAATGGTTTCACTGTGTTGCCATCAAAGATCAGTTTTCAGAATGTTTGAAACCTATATAATGCCAAAGGTGTACACAGACAACAGGATGTCACATGTTATAAGGCTTGAGGTCCTCACAACAGAAAAAAAAATGCTTTCATTGTCATAATTGCTTTTTTGTGTTAACATTGTCAGTCTTTTACAATGGTAGATAATGGGTAATAAAGCTTTGAATGACTCTGGGCGGTGAGCTACCCATACTGAACGGTTTATCATCTGTATTCCATTCCTTCCTCTCACTGGGCTCTGTTAATACCAGATGTGTTTCATTGCTGATTTATGTTGTATCTTTTATTACCCAGAGGAGTTTGGCTGTGTACTGATATGGAACTGACATCAATAGGTGTCACTGTGTGGTGGGACATCCCAGATCAAGTCAAGAACTCTCTGTTGGGCAAGGAATTTGCACTTGGCACATGGTGTAAAAGAAGTATAAAAGGCTTCTTTTTAAATGAGGTATCAGTGCAATATAAAACACTGATTATCATTATATCCTCTGACAACCAATTTGGAGGACAATTAAGATACTTGTTACCTTGTAAAAATCTAAATTGCAGACAGAGAAATGACTAAATTCTGAAAAATAATCAAACACTGAATGCAGCGTTCATTTTGCTGTTACCTTTATGCTATCCTGATTGTGAGAATGCTAGAAAAATGGGAACATAATTCCAGCAATATAATATAAAGAAGCAGATTCAGGATTTTTACTTGTTAAATATTTAGATATGGGAACAATCAATCAAAGGAGTTCAAAACTGTATTGCTAGCTCTCGGGGTGTGTGCTTAAAAATAAATTGAAGTTAATTATAATGAAATGCCCAGAATGAAAAGCTTAATCGCCTTGATGTACTTATAATCTATTGGTAGATGAAACAATGCTGTTTGGCAAAAGCTCTCAAATTTATTCAGGTCGCATTTGAGAATTATTACTATTGTAGATTATTTTTTGTGGCATTGCAAGTGGTGAGTCAAGACCAAGTATGGTCTACAGATGAAGCAAGCTTAGAGCATGGGGAATAATTGGATCAGGATGGGCTGATGTAATTCAGTCACTGTTGTACAGTCATACATTTGGTGTTTGTTTTTATATGTCCGTTGTACACTCCAATGTCCACGTTATAATGAAAACCTCCTATGTAAATATGTTGTGGTGTAGTTGTACCCTCTTGCCAGAGGTACTGCAACACCACTCCTGGCAGCGGGTACAATTATGGCTTGACAAGTTTGCATATGCAGTTCACATTATCAATGTGGGCATAGGGATTTGTAATGGAAAAAGTTGACAGTCAGGATTTAAAAAAATATATTATAGATAAGTTAACAGAGGAACTGGTGTGTTGAAAACTCCAGGAATCCATATTTCTGTTCAAGTTGATGAAAAGAACATCCCTCCCCCATATCCCCCAATCAAATAAACTTATACGCTTGGCCTTTTGGAAGAGCCAAATAACAGGTTGTTTGTTTACTTTAATTACAGCACTCTGCTATACTTAACAGAGGGCAGTGCATTTATGTACGAACAATTTAGGTGCTGCTTGCAAAGCTGGTAGCGTTGCCTCAAAATTCAGGTTCTCCTACAGTGAAGAAGCAAACATATATTACTCGCTGTGATGTTTTCAATTTCAAGCCAACTCAGTTAATTCTAAAAGGGGATTTGAATCATAATAATAAACGACTACATCTGAAAAGCTCAGAGACAGCACAGCAGCTCCTGAAATCCAGCAGTTCCTTCAGCCCTAGTTGTCTGTTATTTTCCTAATTTCACTCTTCATTGAACTAAAGGAAATATGATAAATTTATATCTTAGCCAATGGAGTTAATTCAACAATGAGGCTAAACCACAGGAACGTTATTTATTTTAAATATAACTTAATATTAATTCAGTTTAATTTTTCTCCAGTAGTTGATTGACATTTCTGGAGATCTACTTCATAATAACAAGCTCCTTCTGGAGAAATACAACAATACTTAAACATGTTAGGCCCTCCTTAAACTAACACAATGGGAGAGGACAAGACTCAAGGAAAGTAAGACATGGATATCATTTCTGGCATTCTCCAGTTTACTCACTAATCAGAAAATCTTCCTGAGTTCATTCACAAATCTCACTATAGAAAATTGTGGAATTGAAGCCAATAAATCTGGCTTGTTCCAGAAATTGACTACGAAAATCCCAACTTGTTCACTAATGTCCTCTGGGAAGGGAAACTGCCACCCCATTCAAGTGGGCTTAAACGTGACTCCAGTCACATTTGGCCAACTCTTAGTACTCACAATGCAGGTGGACGATCAATATTGCCTTGCCAATATCAGCCATATTCCAACAACAGATACAAAAAAATCTCACACTGTTGGACACTAGTGTACAATTGCTTAATGAGTCTATCTAAAATTGTTCTTTCTTCTATGTTGGATGGAGATGTTAACTGATGTATTTTGACGACAAAATTTGATAAGGCTCAAAAAGGGGCATGGGGTATGTGATGTACGTTTAACCTGCGCCCATTGCAGGAAGCACGTAAAATTCATGCTTCCTGCTCATTTAAATGATTTCTGCATGCAGCCAGTGTTAAGCACACTGTTGAGTGGCTGAACACCTAGGTAGGAGGTGCAAAATTGTGAGAGGCTAGCACCACTTAAAACTAAGCTGCACTAATTAAAGGCAGCCTGCACCTGTTGTAAAGAAGGGTTCTGGAAGAGAGTGTGAGCAAGAAGAAACTGAATGATGGCCCAATATAGCAGAGAGCGTGCTCCAGGATTTTCCAAACTGCACTGGAAGCCTTGGTTGATGAGGTGCAGAGGTGGGGAGATGTCATCTATCCATAAGGGGTCAGAAAACTCTCTAAACTGTCAGAAGACAGCGGGGGAAATAGCTGTGGTGGTCAATGCCAGGATTGTAGTCCTGAGGACCTTGATGTAATTCCACAAGATGTTCAATGTCCTCCTCTTGAGCAGCCAAGGTCAATAAATGGATCTGCAAATGCCACATAATTGTCCCACTAGTCTCACTCACTGCTCAATCACAACTCTAACCTAACATTAATATGTCGCACCTCACCCTCACACACTTAACACTATTGCAAGCCTCACACCTACACTTCGCAGCTTCCACATACTACCAGCTATTAAACCATGATAGACACATCACCCAAACACATTGCATCACACTCAATGACACATGTTCCTCTCTCATGCAGGACATAGTGGTGCCCAACTGGAGGCACAGGAGCTAACTGGTGGGACACAGGCACACCTGCATGTCCTTACACCCATTGAGGTGACAGCACTCGCCATTATTAGAGTGGCAATGATTGATACCATGGCCAGCAGTGGGGCTGAAGCAATATAAGTACTCTCCTACCTAATCCTCCTTCTCACATCCTACTTCCCCCTCATCCCACATTCTCTTCAGATTTACAAGCTGCAGATGGGTGTAAACATGTATCTCTTGCTTTCCCCCTCCCTTACCACAATCCTATCCTTGTGCCTTTCTCCTTTCAGATACTCAAGAACTGTAACCTGACCAAGCATTACTGATAGAGAAGGAGGTGGAAGAGCATGAGGACAGTGATGAGGAAAACAGATAGCATCACTCGATCTCACACTCGCAGCCACCAATGCACATATTGATGCTGCATGTACTTTAGAGAGTAACTTAGAGGCAGGAGCTGCAGATGGTGAGACACTGTGCATAAGTGGGCTGCAGCAGGGAAGGGGACAAGGGTCGCGCATGTGCCAGCTTGCCGGAGGGTGAGGTCACATACAAGCTCTGCTATGGAAGACTCAAATGAGGACTTTAATGGGGCAGCCTACAGAAAAATGCTGATGGGTATGCACACTGAAATGCTTGGTCCATTGGCAGGCATGCCAGAAAGCCTGCGGTCACTGTCAAGGAGCATGAAGAAATCTCATCCCAACCTTGCACAGGGCTTTGGGGAGAGGTTGGAGCCCATTCGTTCGAATGAAGTTGGTGGCAACTCCATTCGCACACTTGCAGATGTAATGTCTGATGGCCGACGTCTCAGCTTCCATTGCAGCACAAGCTGAAGCCACCCAATGTCCGGCTGCTGCAGTGGAATCTCAGACTGAACTCATGCAAGCTCAGCTTGCTGCCACACAAGCTCAGACTGCTGTCATCATAACGGTGGACAACAGTGTGCAAAGGTGCTTGCAGGGTCTCACAGCAATCCAGCATTCTTTCCTCCAACATGTTTCTAGGATTGCTGAGGCATGACCCGTTCAAGTGGCAGTAGCTCCATGGAGCACAAATCTGCTGCCCTCTCTCAGGATGATGACATTTGACCTCCCACCCCTGACCTTTCTGTTGCTTGTCAGCCGGCCAGCCAGCCAGCCCAGACTGCTGCCACCTATGCTAATGTGGTTGTCATGCACCTGCCAAGAATGAGGCACATTAATTTCGCCACATGGACATTAAATTTCAAATTGTTGCTGGGAAGAAGATAAGGCCTGTTACAAGGGGTTGTCAGGCCCTTGGCTGGAAAGACATTTTTGCATATTAACAGACAGTATTTGTAGACAAAGGACCATTCCCTGACCCACACAATATACAAAGCCAGAAGTGAATATACCAGTCGGTCACGTGACCACCCTGCTGCCCATCTTGGGGAATATTAAATTATAGAGACAGTGTTTGAACTGGCAGGAAAGCAGAATGGTCCTGGACTGAAGCAGACCACCTCTCCTGTCTGCTCCCACCTCTTTCTTACGGAACTCCAAAAACCGACTGAAGACACATGAACCCCAAGAGAGAAAAGTCCCATACAGTGAATAAGGTTTAAGAAGAATACTGAGCCCCAATGAAAAGCAAGATCTTCCTACAAAGACTGTACAGTAAGCTTGAAGACCTGTAACAAAAACTCTTCAGATATTGTCTCAAACCTTTCCACTTTATTTTTCTTCTGCTCTTTTCTGTCTCTATTTGCATCTGTGTATCGCGTATGCATGCTAGTGCGGACGCATTGTGCATCCATAGGTGTCGACCGAATTAGAGTTTAAGATTTAGATTAATAAAATTTCACTTTTCTTCTTTAAACCTAAGAAAGCCTGTTTATGCTTGTTTCTTTGCCTTATAATTGGAAAGCGGTGGACAAGGATTCACCAAGGGGGAGCTAAAAACAAGGTGTGTTTAAAATTAAACCCTGTTACAGTAAGACCGGGTGAAGGCTGAAAGGGAACCCTAGACCTCTTTCTCACCTAGTCATAACAGTGGTACAGTCCAAAGCCAGGCCTTCTAGGGCCAGGACTGCTTGTGGTCATGCTGCAAGGTCATCTGTATTCTCCTCCACTGAAAGTCAGCAGCCACTCTCCAGCCTTGCTTCAGCCACTGAGGTCGCACTGCATAGGAGCTGTATGGTAGGCAAAGACAGGCACGAAGGAAATGTACAAGGGTGATTGGTTGACCTTTGTATGGAACATTGCATGATTTCATTGTTAAAGGTGGTTTGGAATGTTTGTTATGTAGTGGCTTTTATTTCAGCATTGTAACCAAGAGGGCACTGTGATGATCAGTTACAGAAGGAAGGGAAGGTGTGGGAATGTTGATGAATGGTAATTGGGGTTGAGGTTTCTGGTACCACAGTTGGATGAGCCAATCATGGGCATCCAGGCCTCAAAGGTGTTGTGCTTTCCTGCTCTTCTTACTTTGCTTCCCTCTACCTCCTCCTCAGCTGCTCACCATATGCGTGGTGGCAAAGGCTGTACCCTCATGATAGTGAGGTTGTGCAGGATGCAGCAGTCCATGATGAATTTTGACATGCGTTCTGGCGAGTACTTCAGGGCTCTTCTAGAGCGGTCCTGGCAGCGGAAGCTTTGCTTAAGGACCAAAGTGGTCTGCTTGTTGATGTTTTGTTTGGCAGCATGGCTTTCATTATATGAGCGAATTGTGTACAGAGTGGTCAGCAGATAGCCCTTGTTTCCCAATAGCCAATGTTGGGCTTCTCATGGTGGTTTAAATGCTGCTGTTTCAAAGGACTGACACATAATAAAGACATCATGATGGCTGCCAGGATACTGTGTATTGACCTGTGCTGAGTATGTCTGCACACCGGCTGGACATTGAGGGAGTGGAATCCCATCTGGCAGCTGTATATCGCAGAATTTACATGCAGCAACTGCTAAGTGATGTGTGTGTAGTCAATGACACCCTGCACCATGGGGAAGCTTGCCATCCTGGTGAAGCCTCATCTTCTCTCTGTCAAGAGAGAATGAAATGTGTTCAGCTCTCTTTGCATCCAAGCCTCAGTGACCTCCCTTCAGCAACAATGAACAGCTGTTGCAAACGTAATTTGCTCAAGCCTGGAAGGAGTCCATGCATAATAATTCATGGCCATGGTCACCTTTGTAGCCACTGGCAATGTTGTCCTTGTCCTGCTCTGAGGCTGCAGGCCGGGCTGCAGCTGGTGGTAGATTTCAGTTAGCACCTCCTTGGTGAAGTGGAAGCATCTAATGCACCATTCCTCACTGAAATTGATAGAATTGCTTCCTGAAGAAGTAAGGTGGATATGACCTCCTTCTGAGAGCCCTTCTCCCCCTCCTCCATCTTCGAACAGCTTGTTCTCCTCCGTGTTGCCTCTGCTTATTCTCCCCATCGTGCTGCAGGTCAAGGGAGATAGAAACTACTATAGCCATGACTGACAACAGGTAGCCTAAACAGAACCCTTGAAGTCGGTGCCTTCACTCTGTGTCACACCACTTGCTGTAGACTTTAGCAACTTTAAAAAGCAGTAACAAACCACCAAAGATTTCTATTAGCTCAGCGGCAGCGAGTAGAAATCAGTCAGCAACTAACCTGAGAGTAGGTAATGATCCCTTTAAATAACACTGTTGGGGGAGTCCTCCCTGCTGCTGACTGCATGTTCAGCTGTGCAAGATTAAGAGAGGGTGTTAGCTGAAGCATTTAGGTCAAAAATGGCACTGGTGGCGTCAAATCAGTGTCATGCGCTAACTGTTGTCACGATCTGCCTATTCTGCATACTTCCGCCGTGGTTTCCTTTGCCGGTGCTAGTGCCTTTACCAAAATGGTGTCCGGTGTGACCAGCACCAGAATTATGCATGCATTCTGTGGATCCCATTGTGGACCTGAAATGGCACATGTGGCACTGAAAATATGGGTGCTATGCAATTGAATTTTGCGGCCTAAGTGGATTAACACCCTCTGCTAAAATACTGGAAAGAGGAATTTCAGATGAAGTTTAAAATGCTAGTATCTCGCAATATAATTGTGAGGCCCCCGTAAATCATGTGGGCAATGACAGAAATGCATCTTCTCAAAAGCAGAAGTGAGTAAGGTTTCTTGGCAGCAAAAAGCATTACAAATCAAATTAGTCACAATACCGCAGAGGAGGAATTCTTGGAGTCTGTATGGGATGGTTTTTTGGACCAATACGTTGAGGAACCAACTAGCGTACAGGTCATCCTAGACTGGGTATTGTGTAATGAAAGAGGAATAATTGACAATCTAGTGGTGCGAGACCCCTTGGGGATAAGCGACCATAATATGACAGAATTCTTCATCAAGATGGAGAGTGACATAGTTGATTCTGAGACAAGGGTCCTGAATCTTAGTAAAGGAAACTACGAAGGTATGAGGCATGAGTTGGCCATGACGTTACTTAAAGAGATGATGGTGGATAGGTAATGGCAAACATTTAAAGAGCACATGGATGAACTGCAACAATTGTTTATCCCTGTCTGGCACAAAAGTAAAACGGGAAAGGTAGCCAAACCATGGCTTACAAGGGAAATTAGAGATAGCATTAGATCCAAGGAAGAGGCATATAAATTTGCCAGGAGAAACAACAGACCCGAGAATTGGGAACAGTTTAGAATTCAGCAAAGGAGGACCAAAGGATTGATTAAGATGGGGAAAATAGAGTACGAGAGCAAGCTTGCGGGGAACATAAAAACTGACTGTAAAAGTTTCTATAGGTATGTGAAGTGAAAAAGATTGGTGAAGACAAATGTAGGTCCCTCACAGTCAGAAACAGGGGAACTTATTATGGGGAATAAAGAAATGGCTGACCAACTAAATGCATACTTAGGTTCTGTCTTCACAAAGGAGGACACAAATATCATACCTGAAATGTTGGGGAACACAGGGCTTAGTGAGAGAGAGGAACTGAAGGAAATCAGTATTAGTAGAGAAATGGTGTTGGGGAAATTGATGGGATTGAAGGCCGATAAATCCCCAAGGCCTGATGGTCTGCATCCCAGAGTACTTAAGGAAGTGGCCCTAGAAATAGTGGATGCATTGGTGGTCATCTTCTAAGGTTCTATAGACTCTGGAGCAGTTCCTACAGATTGGAGGGTAGCTAATGTAACCCGACTATTTAAAAAGGGAGGTAGAGAAAAAGCAGGGAATTATAGACCAGTCAGCCTGATGTCAGTATGGGGAAAATTCTAGAGTCCATTATCAAAGATTTTGCAGCAGAGCACTTGGAGAACAGTGGTAGAATCGGACAGAGCCAGCATGGATTTACGAAAGGGAAATCATGCTTGACAAATCTACTAGAATTCTTCGAGGATGTAACTAATAGAGTTGATGAGGGGGAGCCAGTGGATGTGGTTTATTTGGACTTTCAGAAGGCTTTCAACAAAGTCCCACATAAGAGATTAGCATATAAAATTAAAGTGCATGGGATTGGGGGTAGTGTATTGGGGGTAGTAATTGATTGGCAGACAGGAAACAAAGAGTAGGGATAAATGGGTCTTTTTCCGAATGGCAGGCAGTGTCTAGTGGGGTACCGCAGGGATCGGTGCTAGGACCCCAGCTATTCACATTTTACATTAATGATTTAGATGAGGGAACTAAATGTATTATTTCCAAATTTGCAGACACAAAACTGGGTGGGAGGGTGAGTTGTGAGGAGGATGCAGAGAGGCTTCAGGGTGATTTGGACAAGTTGAATAAGTGGGCTAATGCATGGCAGATGCAGTATAATGTGGACAAATGTGAGGTTATCCACTTTGGTAGCAAAAACAGGAAGGCAGATTATTATCTGAACGGCTATAAACTGAGAGAGGGGAATAAGCAGTGAGACCTGGGTGTTCTCGTACACCAGTCAATGAAGGTAAGCATGCAGGTGCAACAGGCGGTAAAAAAGGCAAATGGTATTTTGGCCTTCATCGCGAGAGGATTCGAGTACAGAAGCAGGGTTGAATGGCCTACTCCTGCTCCTATTTTCTACGTTTCTAAGTTTACAGTAAGTGTGAAGTGAAGAAGAAACAATGGGTAGCCTGTTTTGTCCCCTTCTTCAGTACAAATAGAAAATTGATTGAATGATGCAACATTTCAAGGACAGTGAGGCAGAGAAGGAGCAAGAGAGAAATTGTTGCATTCTCTCTAGGAAAGACATTTATAAAGTACACTATAGAAATGGATTGGTTTGTGTATTGAAGCTATTACATTGTTAACCTTTTGTGGATTTGATGTGATAACAATTTCCCTATTTCTTCTACACGAACAAACACTTGAACTCTCAATCATTCACAGGCAAGTTCTAATTCCTTTCATTAAATAATTCAATTAATATTGTTTTCAATTTCTTTGACTGACTTAATAGCTTTTTGCATAAAACTATGTTTTCATATTTAATTGCATACTCAAATTAAACAACTCCTGGCTGGCATTTCATTTTCTAGTGAGACAAAGAGACCATTATCCTACTGTGACTGCAGGTTCTCTCCACATCTTATATTGAAGGTGGTGCCAGTCCATAAGGACCATTTAATTCTAAATAAGTTTGAAATTCAGTCCCCAACATTTTAACCAAAGCTGCTTCCTGCATTAATTACTCATTAAGACTAAAAAAGGATGAACGCCTCATCATTTGCCTCCAATTAGTCCATGTAGGAATGTGATCTGAGATACAATAATTTTGATTCTTACTAGCTTGAAGCCAATTGGAATACTGACGTATTAACGATCTCTCCCTTTACACTTCCTCAGGCAATTCACCGAGATGTTCCTTCTGGCACCTGAGGAATTTCAGAAGGAATGTATCTTTGTTGGGTAACACACAGTGAGACAAAATCTGTCAAAAACTATATTATCTTGTGTGCTGCAGTCTATTTTCAGTATCAAAGATTAACTGTGGTACAAGCCAAAGCTTGCATTTGTAAAGAGCATAAAGAACAAGCAGTTAGAAGCACAAAGACACTAATACCCTATTATCTACCCTTGGGCAGTATTTTACCAGTAATATACCTGGCCCTTATAGCCCTAATTTTTTTCAGAGTGCAACATCTTACAAAATAAAATTCATTTTATACTGACTATTTTTTATTGTTTGAACTACCTTCCCAAGGAAGGTATGATCCAATTTCAACTATTTACCATGACAAACTTAGTTCTTGGAAAAACACCATATACTTTGCTCTGCTTGATATCTCCCCAGTGCCAGGTTGAGATCAATAACTCATTGCATGGGGAAATCACAGGCAAAAACCTACTTCCTAACATTCCAATGGTATGTAGTACTATTGCATCACTGGCCACTGGCTGAGAAATTCTCTATCGTGTTTAAACTTATGAAGCTCAGACACAATTTTTCCTTCTTAATGACACTTTGTCAGCCTTTAACAATACAATATTGTGAAATCTGGAATAAAAACAGAAAATTCTGGAAACACTTAGCAGAGCTGGCAGCATCTGTGGAGAGAGGAAAACACAGGACTGTAGCTGCTCATCAGAACTGAAATCTGGTTTTGTCCGACCCAAGTCTCAAATTAGGAACTAAAATAACTCAAGTCACAACACAGTGTGCCAGTTAACTACCCTCTGACATAATAAACAATAATTAAGGAATTGCCTCTATAAGCCTCCAAATTTAGCAAATGGAAGGGTTGACAAAAAAGAGTAACTGTGTCCTTTTGAAATATAAAACTGAGCAAAACAAAAAACAGACCAACATTCAGGGAGGAGGAAAAAATTATCCATATCAGGATATTGTAAAAAAATTTCTTAGCTGTTCTTACAGAACAGAAGCCCTGAACTATAGGGAATAAAGAGCAGTCTTCCTGTCCTGAATCATTATCCAGTGTACTGTGCTGGAAAGAGACATTGGGTGAGGACAGAGTTGGATTTGGGATTTGGTTGACCAGTCTGCTGATTCTGATTGATCAGGTTCTCATATGAAGAATAGCTCATGTGTTCAGTGTTGGGGAGTTACACTTCACTATGACTCAGCTCCTTCAGAAATGAGGGAGACAAATGTGTGATCAGTTATCACCCACTAAAGACATTGGGCTGAATTTTATAAGCCCGCCGCTGATTTCGGCGGCAGGCGAGAAATTGGCGGCCCGCCCATGCGGGTCACATGCCAAACTGCCGCCATGATTCCAAGCGCGGCGGCTCATTTAAATAGCTGGGGTGGGCTGTCCCCCCCGATGACATGGAGGGGGCAAGCTGTCCGTCCCCACCAATGACATCAGCTGCCTGTGCATGGGCGTTGACGCCATTTTTTAAAGGGTTGTTAGCCCTACCGACATATTTAAATATTTAAAGAAAGATTTAATTAAATTAAATAAGTACATCTCTTTTGCCCCTCTCCCACCCCAATAACAATTAAATTAATTATGTGCCCTTTCTCCCCCAAAACATTCACCTTTATCAACTGACCTTTCCCCCTCAAACTGCACAAACAAACTGAGAAAACTCCTCCCCCCCTCCCCAACATTGTTGCACCTCGTTTCTCCAATGAAAGTGTGGGAATGCTGGATGCCAGGCTGAAGATTGCAGCAGGCCATCAGGAGGTGATGTAAGTTTATTTAAATTAATTATTTTAACGAATTTAAATATTCAAATTATGGTCCCTTCGCCCAACAGTTGGGGGGGATGTGGGGGGGAGGGGGGGCTGCCATGGTGTCTCGCCGCCACCGAGAGGATCGGGCCGGGCCCTGCCAGCATCGAGGTCTGTGGTGGGCCTCATCTGGAGCCATCTTCAGGCTTCCCCCCACTGCGGATCCCAATGTCGAGGGCTCCTTAAAATCCAGCCTATTATCTAAGATATGTCAGCCTTGGTTCAGTGGTAGCACTCTTACTCCTGAGTTAGAAGGTCTGGTTGTAGCCAGACACTCCAGTGCAGTCCTCTTTCATATATGTTAAAGAGAGGCCCTGTTATCCTCTCAGATAGAAAGTGACATTAACCCAGAAGTGGGCACAGGAATTTGCCCCAGTGTTTTGGCCAATATTTATCACCAAAATAAAACAGATTGTTTGTGGGACCTTGCTGTGTGTAAAATGGCTGCTGCATTACCACAGTGCTTACACTTCAAAAGTAAAAGCAAAATACTGCAGATGCTGGAAATCTGAAATAAAAACAGGAAGTCCTGGAAGAGCAGAGATGCCATTATCACTCTCTCTGGACAAATGCTTTGTCTTTTACTACATCTATTACCATTTGCTTTGCCTTAAGTTCCATGACATCTTTGCCATTTAATCTCTCCCGCTCTCTGCCCTATCACAGAGCTTCCCTTTTGTTTTAATGCCACCCCCAAATTTCACTTGCTCAAAACCTATTAAGTTTCTAACCTTTGCCAGTTCTGATGAAAGGTCATGGACCTGAAACGTTAACTCTGTTTCTTTCTCCACAGATGCTGCCAGACCTGCTGAGTATTTCCAGCACCTTCTGTTTTTATTGCACTTCAAAAGTACCTAATTGAACAATGCTTTGTAATGTGCTGAGGTCATGAAAGACATTATATAAATGCTGTTCTTTCTTTCTCTTGGAATTTTACTAAGAATGTGTTTATTGACTTTCTATAAACATGTGCACTTTGTCACTGAACTTCACTTGACTCAGCCATTATAGTAGGCTATACTCTATCCAATTCTCCTGCAATGCTTGTCTAAATAAGCTAAATTGCTTTGTTTTCAGTTGAATTTTTAGTGTACAATTAGGGAGCTTTTTTTATATAGTTACACGTTACATCAACCATTACCTTGGGACAAGTGAATACATATGGAAGGGAAGATCCAACTTCCACTCCCACACTCCTGTTCGCCAATTGTAAGCATGGCTTTGGTACTAACAGCATAAATCTGCCTTCTTACCACAAAGGAATATATTTTCACCTGTTTGAGAATAACAGGAATGATTTTACTTTTTAATTGAAATTTTAATCTTCAATTTGGTATTGTTTCATTCTTAAGTGTTGCTGACATCATTAATAATGCATTTTGTAGTTCTTTCAACTATTATGCCTTGATTATCTGGTCAGATAACCCTGTCATTATTTCAGATACAATTCAGTGGTTATTGGGGCTGGTGCACCTTTACTAAACCTGCAATAAACTTCCTTACGTAGCCACCACTATATATTGATGTAGAGATGATTGGGAGTCATTAGTAAAACTGTAACTTATGCTGATGGTTCAGAAGACATAATGAAAGTTGAAAGAAAAGTTCAAATGGATTACGAACATCACCTAAACCAGAGGTTTTATAGCTCCAACCATCACCTAGAATTTATGCAGTCTCAATAACTCAGACTCAGTGCTACTGCCAATTACGAGATATAATCTTCATGAAAAAGTGAAGAAATGAAGTCTGTTAAGCACACAATGCTACAATGTATACCATATCACCTCCCTTTGGCATTACCATCAGTGAAACCCCCTCACCCCCATCAACATCTCGGGGGTTGCGTTGACCAGAAACTCAACTAAACCAGCCACATAAACACAGTGACTACTAGAGCAGGTCAGAGGCTGGGTATTCTATGATGAGTGGCAAACCTCCTGATTCTCCAAAGCCTTTCCACCACCTAAAAAGCGTAAGTCAGGAGTGGAATATTCTCAACTTGCCTGTGTAGCTGCAGATGTGACAACGTTCTAGAAGCTCAATGCCCTTCAGGACAAAGCAGTCCACTTGAGTGGCAGCCCATTCACCATTGGAAACATCCACTCCCTCCACCACCAGTGCACCATGTTTGCAGTTTGTCCTATGTACAGGATGCACTGCAGCAACTTGTCAAGTCTTCTTCAATAGGACTTCTGAAACTTGGGACTTTTACCACCTAGAAGGACAAGGGCAGCATGTGCCTAGGAATACCTTCACCTCTAAGTTCCCCTTAAAGCTGCACACCATCTTGACTTGGACACGTATTGTCATTCCTTCATCATCACTGGGTCAAAATCCTGGAACACTCTACCTTAAAGCACTGTGGGAACACCATCACCACCACATGACTGCAGTGGTTGAAGAAGAGGGCCGAGCACATCTTCTCAAATACAACTGGGGGTGGGCAATTAAAGCTGGCCTTGCCAGCGATACCCATATCCCGAGAATGAATTTAAAAAAAGAAACAGATCATGTTTCTTGTGCATGATACGTAAGTGACCTATCACATTTCTGATGCTTCTCCTCCCAAACAATGAAATTTTCCCAAACATGTTTTTCTTCCAAATAGACAGAGCCCCTTTAAAAATAGAGCTGAAATGGTCTTGAAGGAAGACATGAGATGTTTTTACAAAGTCAACAATGCTGAATAACACTACATGATTCAGAGGGCATAATATGGAGAACAATGAGTGGGTGGGAGTGACTACAAGAAAACCATCTCATTGATAACAATATTCTGCAAACCCTAAGGCAATAATTTCTACCTAACCATTCTTTTTAAAATATGTACAGCTGTCATACATTGAACAGTTTCTTTTGTGTTTCCAGGGCAGCGTGTTACAGTTCCATTCATCAGAATGGTCATGATGTCTTCATTAAGAGATTAAATCTATGCTGCAATCACTGGAATTTAATGGAAAGTGGACTGCAGGGAAATAACATGGCTCGCTATTTGATAAGGGAATTAACTTACAGTTCTAAAACAAAATTATAATGGAATTAAGAGCCCTATATGTTATACACCACCTAGTGCGAGTGCCTCAATTTGTTACTCCATCACTGCTGCTTGGATACTGAAAGCTATGAGTCAGTGCTCCTTCTTGAGATAAAAGTAAGAAATGCCGGAAATACTCAGCAGGTCTGGCAGCATCTGTGGAGAGAGAAGCAGAGTTAACGTTTCAGGTCAGTGACCTGCTGAGTATTTCCAGCATTTCTTGCTTTTATTTCAGATTTCCAGCATCTGGTTTCCTCCCACATGCCAAAAGACTTGCAGGTTGATAGGTAAATTGGCCATTATAAATTGCCCCTAGTATAGGTAGGTGGTAGGGAAATACAGGGACAGGTGGGGATGTGGTAGGAATATGGGATTAGTGTAGGATTAGTATAAATGGGTGGTTGATGGTCGGCACAGACTCGGTGGGCCGAAGGGCCTGTTTCAGTGCTGTATCTCTAACTAACTAACATCTGCTGTATTTTGCTTTTATTTCCTTCTTGAGCTGTCTGGAACAAAGTTTCAAAGTCTTCAAATAAAAATCAAAGCTAGAGTTCACACACACACACATTTACACATACACACCCGCACACACCCTTTGTAACTGTGTTTATATCTGCAGACTATCTTAGCATGAAAGGAAACAAAAATCCACTCAAATAATTCACAAATGAAAACAAAAGGAAAGTTAGACTCGATTTATTCAAACATCCACCATAAAATATGAAAGTATTATCTCCCTTACTGAGCAGAATAGGTGAAATGCTTTTACCCTGATTTTAACTCAGGACCCGAGTCAGGCAGGTGAGGGGCAGGGCGGGTAGGAAGCCCCCATGATACCACCAGTGTGAGGCTCTGGCTATTTTAACTCACATTTCAATATGATTAATAGGCCACACCCAGCTTTTGTTGGGAAACGGGCAATCAGCCAACTTTCTCCATACAATTACCAGCAGCCCTCCCATGACCAATTTAAAGCGGGCTCGCACCTTTTAAAGTGAGGTTGCATTCCCTGCAGCTCCAAGGAGGGGAATCTGAATCTGAGAGCTGCCAATCGGTTTTCTGAAGCCTTCTTGGAGGACCTCATTGAGGAGGTTGGGGAAAAGAGGAAGGTACTGTTCACCAACACCTGCAGAGCACTCCCTGGTCTCTTGTTCAGAGGCCTGGGCAGAAGTGGCTGATAGGATCAGTGCCAGCAGTGCCATTCCCAGGATTTGGCTTCAGTGCAGGGAAAGGTTGATTGATTCCTAAGTGTAGCAAAGGTGAGTACAGCTCTTCATCTCTCCAGCTCTCTCAATGACACCTGACAACATTCCTTTCACTCCCTCTCTTCTACAACACTCAACAATTCCCTCTCCTCCATCACAATCTTCAAACACAAGGACACATTGCAACATCTCTCTTTCTCGTTCCACACACACACCTCTACCTTTAACCTCGTCACACCACACACTAACGTTATTCTATTCTCACATCCTAGCACCAGCTCCTGCCAGCACTCCTTCCTCAATTCACATTCCTCACACTTGACTTTATGTTCATCACCTCTTCATTCCATCTTGCTTCTTCTCCAGCTCTGAGCAAATGCACAAAATGCAAAAATGCTCAAATTCCTTTATCTTTTCAACAGCCCTCTATGCACGGCAAGACAGCACATAATGCAAAGCAATTAACCCATCCCTCTTATCTCTTGCTGCAAGATGTTGAGGTGGTCCTTCTTCTTCTGCTGCTTCCTTGGTTTCCTTCTAGTCTTTCTTGTCTCACTGCTATTGCTATGCCTCCTCCAACTGCAGGCCTCTCCGTATAGATAGGTTGTGTAGTATGCAGTACACCACAGTGATGTGGGAGATTCTTTGTGGGGGATAATGTAGGAAGACCCCAGACCTGCCTAGACACCTGAACCTCTGCTTTAGCAGCTTTATGGTGTGTCCAATAATGGCCCTGGTGGTCCCCTGGCTTTGATTCCACTTGTGTTGCTCAAGCATAGTGATACAAGGAAGCGATTTCATGAGCATAGTGAGTATCCCTTGTCCCTCAGCAATTTTCCTGGAGAAGTCAAATAATGGGGAAATGTTGGCTGTAGCATGTTAAAGGCGTCATGATAGCTGCCTGAGTATTAATGGAATGGTAGCCCTTCCTCCTCACGATGACTGCTGGCTGGTACCATGCTATCAATATGTCAGCAGTCAACGCTGGCTAGGTCACAAGAGGAGCCAGTCACTGATGCAAATCTCCAAGCTCTCTCATGTTGACTGTTGTGGTCAATGGGAAAGGTGACCTGCTGGCTAGTCCTGGTGAACAGGGCATTGGTCACCTGCCGAATGCAGCCGTGTATGGTAAACTCGGATATGTGGGCAATGCCCCCATAGCAGACCGAAAAGAGCCAATGGGGAAGAAATGAAGGGCCGCGATCAGTTTAACAGTCCCTGGCAAAGCATGGCCCTACTGGTCCAGCAGGCCTCAGGGCCTGACGCTGGAGGCTGCATCAGACAGCTTTCCTCTTACTGATGCTTACCTCTGTTGGAAAGTGCGTGTGTATGGACATCACATAAGGACATGTTCAGACTTGGCTGTGATTCCACCCATGATAAAATAATCTGCCACCATACTGTCTATGCACATGCATGATGAATGACTATCTGGACCAAGGTGTCATGAGGTTGATGTAACCATATTTCAGCTTGAGCTGGTACTTTGAAGAAAAGGAGAGCCAATGGGGAGCTTGGTGTCAATGAGCTGCTCTTGGGTTGGAATCACTCCTCCCCATATCTTTAACTGAAGCTTTAAATTTCTAAATAGAGTTGTGTCTCAGTTTAAAATATGCTTGCTACATTCTGTCACTGTAAATGAAACAGGGCCACTGTAATGGAAAATTGCCCCTGTCAATAAGCTGGGATGTGCAGCAAAATATACATTTTACTAATTTATGGGTGCATTATGGTACCCTAATTCTGTTCGACTGAATATTATTTATGATACACTTTTGTCTGAATTGATTCCAGGCACACCCTGAGCCTGGTTGTATAATTGATAGGGAGTGTTTGCACAAGGTTGAAATGATTAGAGACCAGCAAATATATACTTGCACAGACTGCCAGAGTACCAAATTCAGGTTTAACTGATTCAAAATTGTACTGGCATACATTCAAGTTATCCAGCTGAATTTATCATATAAAAACAAAAGAAATCACACAAAAAAGGAAAATATGGTGGATGCTGGACATCTGAAATTTTTAAAAAATCAGAAAATGCTAGAAAAACTCAGCAGGTTAGGCAGCATCTGTGGAGAGGGAAACAGAGTTAATGTTTGGAGACAGGAATGGAGGCGTGCGGGGCAAACAAAATGGCAAGGGGTGTTGTTCCCGACATTGCCATTTTGTCTGGGATGGGGAACACCTCAAGGGCCTCTTCCTGCCTCCACTCCAATGTTATGGGGGATGGAGGGACCTGCCACCTTGTGGAGACACTGCCAGGTTAAGCCTGGCGGCCTTCGAGCGGGGTCGAGGGGTCCCTCCTTTGGGGGCAATCCAGGGCCCTTAGAGGGGCCCTCTGGTGTTGATGGCTGCCCCCCGGTAGACTGTCCTCCACCCTCACTAATCACCCAGCCCCAACCTGTTGCTAGGGCCTGCCTGACCCCACTTCCCTGACCCGGGGTCTCAAAGTCCTCAGTACTGCAGGGCCTCCTGCAGTACTGGCAATGGCCACCACTCCTTGTTGCATTGCTGGTACTGCAGAGCTGCTAGCCCTCTGATTGGCTGGCAGCTTTGGAGGTGGGAGCTCATCTCTTAAAGGAACAGTGTCCAGATGGCGAACTGTTAATTGGCCATGAAATAGCAATGGGGGTCCGTCGGAGGGCTGAGGCAGGGTGTCCCTCTGCCTTCCAGCCTGCCACAAGGACCCTCCTTTGTCAGAATAAAATCCGGCCTAATGTTTCAGGTGTTAGGAACAGTCTTCCCTCTCGCCTCTTTCCTGGTTTGGCCATAACAGGGTTTAAGGTTAAAAGACACAGTGTTTTTAGCTTCACCTCAGTGAGTCCTGGCTCACTGCTCTCGAATTGTAATTGTAAATGAACCAGACAGACAGGTTTCCTTCAGTTTAAACAAGAAAGATGTAAGTTTATTAATCTTACTCAGTGACAACACAATATTATGTTTAATAGTTGTCGGAGCAGATAATATTTGTAAAACAGGCTTACAGCATCTTTGAAAATAACATCTCCGACTGATTGCTCTAAGACCAGCAATAGGGTAACGAAGAAATCCATTGCTTAAAAAGCTGCAAAAGGGAACAAGACTGGAGTAAAACATATTTAATAAGCCAATAGTATAACTTAAATTAAGTAGTTAAGCTTCTGAAAATGATAATCATTGGGTCGGACCTAAAATTTTATTGAGACCATTATTAAGGTTATCATGAATTAATTTTGTTTAAACTTTCTAAGTGCACAAGCACACAGGAACGTGGATGGGTCGAGAAACTCAAGGCTTGAGCATTGCAACTGAGAGTTGAAGATAAGGGTACAAACCAAGAGGGACGTACTCAGGCAGTTCATTAACGCCAAGAGAAATTTCAAGGTTCACGGTCAGGATAATTAGAGAAAAATATAACTGCTGCATTCTTGTTAGTTTATTAACTTAATGGAAGGGCTTTTATAGTGTAGCCCAACAGACTGCGAGTGCACTGATAGGCAATCAGTTAATTTGCATCATTAAAGTTGTAGCATCTGTGTTTTTAAAATCTTTACAAAATCTGAGTTTGCAATCATTTGAACTTCTAAAGTTTACCTTTTTATTACTAAAATAAGACTGAGTTTTCAATAGAGCATTTTAAATAAGCAAGAAGAGAATTTCATTTGATTAATCTACTCATACCTAAGACCTTCATTAGACTAACAGCCTGCCCTCCGCTATCACTAGTTTTCAATCCATATCGATTTTCAAAAGATCTCATATTACCACCTGGTTTTATCTCTGCCACTTTCTGTCGGCTCCTCTTCCCTCCTGCCAATGATCACTGGATCACTGCCCTCCCTCTTCTCCCACTACACATTTTCCCCTTGTGAAGTGCTGTGGGACATTTTATTATTTTAAAGGCTTGCATAAATTATTGCAATCTCTTTTAGAAATTCTTTTAATCTTTCATCAAGTGCAAATATCACTCAAATTATGGCAAATGTCCCATTCTGGGCTGCACCCTGATCTTCCTTTCTTAAGAATGTTTCATTTGCATTAATGCTCCTTGTCTCTGCTCGCTTGACCCTTCTCCCACTTTTCCACTGTCAAGGGGTAAATTTAACCTAACCCAGCCAGTTGGGAACTGAAGGAATGTGATCGGCCGCTGGAGTTTACTTTCCATTCACTGGGCGTGCAATTCTACCAAACTGATTTTCGACTATGCATTACATTCAATCGTTCCTTCATACCTATGTGCAGTAACATGACATTTGCCTCAATATATTATATTTTAGGTAAACAGTCTACTCCTGTTAGCTCAAAGCCATTTTTTGTTCAGAATATAATTTATCCGATGGTTTGAGGCAAGCAATATTAATAAAACGGCATAGGAGACTTTTTAGTTTTAGAGATACAGCACTGAAACAGGCCCTTCGGCCCACCGAGTCTGTGCCGACCATCAGCCACCCATTTATACTAATCCTAGACTAATCCCATATTCCTACCACATCCCCACCTGTCCCTATATTTCCCTACCACCTACCTATACTAGGGGCAATTTATAATGGCCAATTAACCTATCAACCTGCAAGTCTTTGGCATGTGGGAGGAAACCGGAGCACCCGGAGGAAACCCACGCAGACACAGGGAGAACTTGCAAACTCCACACAGGCAGTAGCCGGAATTGAACCCGGGTCGCTGGAGCTGTGAGGCTGCGGTGCTAACCACTGTCACACACAATTTCAATTTGCATTAACAGAATTAAGCAACAGTGGAGTAGTCTGTGCATTTACACATCAAGGTAGAAGTTGTAGTGGTTGGGGGGGTGTGAGGTTGCAATTTACATTTTCCACATCTGAGGTTTCCACCTCAGCTTTCCTGGCTTCTGTGCTAACTCTGCCCAGCTCACCACCTGATAGGCCTGCTGAGAGCAGGTTCTTAGGCTTGAGAAGGTCCCAGAAAAAGTATAGACACAGGCAATCGATGAATCCCTCGGGAATTGAGATCAATTACCTTTCTGTGGCTGGCCCCTTTCCTCCTGAGGGAGGAGTAAAAAAAATCTTCAGGGATTCCTTCTGTGTCTTCTCGTGAAAGGATCGAGAATGAGAGGGCACAGATTTAAAGTATTTGGTAAGAGAAGCAAAAGTGACATGAGGAAAAACTTTTTCACGCAGCGAGTGGTTAAGGTCTGGAATGCACTGCCTGAGAATGTGGTAGCGGCAGGTTCAATTGAAGCATTCAAAAGGGAGTTAGACAGTTATATGAAAAGGAAGAATGTGCAAGGTTATGGGGAGAAGGTGGGGGAATGGAACTGAGGCAATTGCTCTTTCAGAGATCCGGTGCAGACACTATGGGTCGAATGGCCTCCTTCTGCACTGTAACGATTCTTTGATTCTGATTCTGTCTCTACTCAGTCCTCGGCTGTCTCCTTCCAGTTGGTGCCAATCCAAGTTTCTCCTCCTCAACAGGATGTATGTCTACTGGCATAATTCTGAATATTTTAGTGATTCTGTCCCCAGGAATTGGTATGGGGCCATGGGAAGAAACAGTTGGAAGTCCTAACCCATTGTGCTTTGGCCCCTCTCCAAGGTCAGCAGAAGTTCTAGAATATATTACTAATGCACTGCTTGGAACAAGGAGTAAGGCTACCCATTGCCAGCACTGATAAGTTCTTAGATTCTCTTTCGTCAGCAATTTTGTTAGTCATACTGACTTCTTGAATATAAAGGACTGAGGTACAATCTGATCTATGCATTTAAAATGTTAAAAGGATTCGATAGGTTAGGTACAGAGAGACTATTTTTCTGATGGAGGAATCAAGAACGAGGAGACATAATCTTAGACTGTTTGGGAGGGAAATCAGGAAGAATTTTTTCACACTAAAAGTAGTAGCTGTTGGGACATTTGGAGCTTTCAAGATTGCGATTGATCAATTTTTGTTAAGTAAGTATCAGGGGTATACAGTGAAGGTGGGTAAGTAGAGTTGAGGTACAGATCAGCCATGATCTACCTGAATGGCGGAGCAGGCTCAAGGGGCTCAATGGCCTACTCCTATGTTCCTATATTCTCTTGGCAATTTGAGATAACATTCTCAATATTACATGAACTGTTAACTCAAATACCTTTGGAGTTATTGTATGCATTCTTGCTGATTTACTATTCCCAAGACTGCATTTCATTTGCCATTTCTTCCTCTGTAAATTGCCTTGCTTGCAAGTCTTCAACGCTCACCTTTTAGGTAGAGTTAGATTGTTGAAGCTGGATGATTCAGAATCTCACTGAAGCATTCAAGCTATTTTGCTTATTCTGTCCCCTTTTTTGTTTATGGGGCTTCCCTCCTTACAGTTGATTGGAATGTATTCTGTCATAACATATTGATGTGGTGATTTTTCCTTTTGAAGCAATCGGCCGGATTTTGCTGCAGCAGGGGACCTAATGGTGTCTGCCATTAGTTAGACTTGCTCAGCACCCTTCAGCTTCAAAAACTTTTAGCCACAAAAGTTGCTGAAAATGTGAGCTGATAGTGGTGGAGCAAGGGAAACAGGGCATCTGGGACCTGAATGAACAGGGCAAGAAACTGTGTATCTCCTTAACCAATCAGACTGAAGGATTGAGAAACAAATAGAGCAGGGACTGAGAAGGAAGGGTAAATTAGAGTGGGTGAATTCAATGTCAAATCAGGTATAGGAAGGGAAATAAAAATAGATAAAGTTTGGATGAAGTGAGAAAATAGACACAGAAAGGAAAAGTTAAAAAAAATTACATTTTTAAAATCTTCCCCCAAAAATTCAAAACTTGAAGGAATGAGACTCCACATTTGCAATAGTTAATTTTCAGTGCCAGAGACATTGGTTTGCAAAATCATGTGGGGTGGCACAGTGGTGCAGTGGTTAGCACCACAACCTCATAGCTCCAGCGACCCGGGTTCAATTCTGGGTACTGCCTGTGTGGAGTTTGCAAGTTCTCCCTGTGTCTGCATGGGTTTTTGCCAGGTGCTCCGGTTTCCTCCCATAGCCAAAGACTTGCAGGTTGATAGGTAAATTGGCCATTATAAATTGCCCCTAGTATAGGTAGATGGTAGGGGAATATAGGGAAGGTGGGGATGTGGTAGGAATATGGGATTAGTGTAGGATTAGAATAAATGGGTGGTTGATGGTCGGCACAGACTCGGTGGGCCGAAGGGCCTGTTTCAGTGCTGTATCTCTAAATAATAAATAAATAAAAGGGTACTTATGTTACTAATTACTAGCCTTATATATGTAGTGTGTTTTGTTTGAATTAGAATTAGAATAAGAATTAGAACATTACAGCACAGTACAGGCCCTTCGGCCCTCGATGTTGCGCCGACCTGTGAAACCATCTGACCTACACTATTCCATTTTCATCCATATGTCTATCCAATGACCACTTAAATGCCCTTAAAGTTGGTGAGTCTACTACTGTTGCAGGCAGGGCGTTCCACGCCCCTACTACTCTAAGTAAAGAAACTACCTCTAACATCTGTCCTATATCTATCACCCCTCAACTTAAAGCTATGTCCCCTCGTGTTTGCCATCACCATCCGAGGAAAAAGACTCTCACTATCCACCCTATCTAACCCTCTGATTATCTTATATGTCTCTATTAA
Organism: Heterodontus francisci; assembly: GCF_036365525.1. NCBI lineage: Eukaryota > Metazoa > Chordata > Chondrichthyes > Heterodontiformes > Heterodontidae > Heterodontus > Heterodontus francisci. The sequence continues at coordinate 61,927,776 of NC_090395.1, read as the reverse complement.
GTCACCTCTCCTCCTCCTTCTCTCCAACGAAAACAACCTCAAGTCCCTCAGCCTTTCCTCGTAAGACCTTCCCTCCATACCAGGCAACATCCTAGTAAATCTCCTCTGCACCCTTTCCAAAGCTTCCACATCCTTCCTATAATGCGGTGACCAGAACGGCACGCAATACTCCAGGTGCGGTCTCACCAGAGTTTTGTACAGCTGCAGCATGACCTCGTGGCTCCGAAACTCGATCCCCCTACTAATAAAAGCTAACACACCATATGCCTTCTTAACAGCCCTATTAACCTGGGTGGCAACTTTCAGGGATTTATGTACCTGGACACCAAGATCTCTCTGCTCATCTACACTACCAAGAATCTTCCCATTAGCCCAGTACTCTGCATTCCTGTTACTCCTTCCAAAGTGAATCACCTCACACTTTTCCGCATTAAACTCCATTTGCCATCTCTCAGCCCAGCTCTGCAGCCTATCTATGTCCCTCTGAACCCTACAACATCCTTCGGCACTATCCACAACTCCACCGACCTTCGTGTCATCCGCAAATTTACTAACCCACCCTTCTACACCCTCTTCCAGGTCATTTATAAAAATGACAAACAGCAGTGGCCCCAAAACAGATCCTTGCGGTACACCACTAGTAACTAAACTCCAGGATGAACATTTGCCATCAACCACCACCCTCTGTCTTCTTTCAGCTAGCCAATTTCTGATCCAAAGCTCTAAATCACCTTCAACCCCATACTTCCGTATTTTCTGCAATAGCCTACCGTGGGGAACCTTATCAAACGCCTTACTGAAATCCATATACACCACATCCACGGCTTTACCCTCATCCACCTGCTTGGTCACCTACTCGAAAAACTCAATAAGGTTTGTGAGGCACGACCTACCCGTCACAAAACCGTGCTGACTATCGCTAATGAACTTATTCTTTTCAAGATGATTATAAATCCTATCTCTTATAACCTTTTCCAACATTTTACCCACAACTGAAGTAAGGCTCACAGGTCTATAATTACCAGGGCTGTCTCTACTCCCCTTCTTGAACAAGGGGACAACATTTGCTATCCTCCAGTCTTCCGGCACTATTCCTGTCGACAATGACGACATGAAGATCAAGGACAAAGGCTTTGCAATCTCCTCCCTGGCTTCCCAGAGAATCCTAGGATAAATCCCATCTGGCCCAGGGGACTTATCTATTTTCACACTTTCCAAAATTGCTAACACCTCCTCCTTGTGAACCTCAATCCCATCTAGCCTAGTAGTCTGTATCTCAGTATTCTCCTCGACAACATTTTCTTTCTCTACTGTAAATACTGACGAAAAATATTCATTTAACGCTTCCCCTATCTCCTCTGATTCCACACACAACTTCCCACTACTATCCTTGATTGGCCCTAATCTAACTCTAGTCATTCTTTTATTCCTGATATAACTATAGAAAGCCTTAGGGTTCTCCTTGATCCTATCCGCCAATGTACTGTGTAAATACAGCAACTTCATGCCGTTCAATGCATGTCAATGGTGAGGCAGGCAACGAGATGTTGTTTTCGCAAAGTTAATGGTGGACTGACGCATCACGGGCAGCAAAATATAGATATTCGCATTTAACCGCACATTTCCTCTCACCTAAAGTTGCCGTTTAAATAACAGTGAGCACCATCAGCTTCATCGTTATTTTGACAGTAAATTCTGTATCAATGATTTCTTTGCCCATGGCGACATGAAATTTGCCGCAGAATGGCAACAGCTGAAGTAGTTCAAAGTTACAAATTATTGTACTACACATCTGAACAATTCTACATTCTGAGGCAATATTCAAGTAGCTACGCAACACAGACTAACAACATAGAATACAAGACACAATGAATAAATCATGGCTTTAAAATATTTATTAGAATACAAATCCATGGCAATTAAATGGTACAAATGTCATGGTGAAGACTTCCTCAGAGCATAATTTTAGCAAAATGATAAATGCATTTAAAAAAACAGGTTTACGATTTAGCTACAAATGGTTCAGGCAATCTTCCCTCGCACTTAATAGTTTGATCTAGCGCTCCCAGTGTGACAAATAATTCTCTTCCTTGTTGTTGTATGTTATATCGAAACAAAAACAAGGCATCCACAATAGCTGAGCTGCGTAAAACAGTGAATAGCTGAGCCATTCAGATCAATTCAATTCCTGGCCTGTGCTGGGGTAGCAATAGGAACAATTATTAATCAGTACCCCAAGCTAGGGAGGAGGAAAAAAATCAGCTCGGGCTACTGTTAATCATCACTATGTAGGTACCCCTGCAAGGGAAATGGTGTCCATTGGAAGATGATAGGATTTGGTTTGGATCTGATGCCTCACTTGGTTGAATACCTCTCTGCCACTCACTGTCTCGGCTCAGATTTTAAAATAGGCATTGAGGGAATTACTGGAGACTGCCTGGCATCTATGAAACTGTATCCTAGTGAGGACTGAAGGTGGCCTTCAGCAGAGGAGGGATGGGAGAACATGAGAAAAACCATATCAAATGGCTTCACACACATTAATGGCTGACAGTTTAATCAGCCACTAACAATCAGCAAAGACAATGCTGGGAAAAGGGGATGCTCAGCAACAAAGGAATGTCAAGACCATCGCGCATTACAGGAAAGTAGATAAATCTTAAATCCATCAACTGGGGACAGGGCTGAGAATAGACATTTTCAAACCACCTGTCGCACCAAATTCAAGTACTGTCTCAGTGGCAGAAAACACTTAGAAAACAATGGAAGGTTTTCAGAGAGTAACTGAGGAGAAACTCTTTCCAGTGGCAGAAGGGTCAGCAATGAAAGGACACAGATTTAATGTAATTGGCCAAAGAACCAGAGGCGATATGAGTAAAAAAAAATTATGTGGTAAGTTGTTGTGATCTGGAAAGGACTGCCTGAAAGGGTGGTGGAAGCAGATTCAATAGTAACTTTCAAAAGAGAATTGGAGATATACTGGGGGGAAATATTGATCTGTACATGTTTTTGGGTGCGGGGATTGTGATTCGCAATCTGCCCCTGCTGGTTCCCTTTGAGGCAGGCAACATGCAAACTTTGTACTGCCTCCTCACAGAATTACAGAATCACAGAATTGTTATAGTGCAGAAGGAGGCCATTCAGCCCATCGTATTTACACTGGCTCTCTGAAAGAGCAATTCACTCAGTTCCATTCTCCCCGTGTCCCTGCACATTCTTCCTTTTCGTATAACTGTCTGATTCCCTTTTGAATGCTTCACTTGAACCTGCCTTCACCACACTGCCAGGCAGTGCATTCCAGACCGTAACCAATTGCAGAATGAAAATGTTTTTCCTCATGTCACTTTTGCTTCTCTTACAACATACTTTAAATCTGTGCCCTCTTGTTCTTGATCCTTTCACGAGTGGGAACAGTTTCTCTCTATCTACTGTGTCCAGACCCCTCATGATTTGGAACACCTCTATCAAATTACCTGTCAATCTTCTCTTCTCCAAGGAAAACAGTTGTAACTTCTCAAATCTATCTTCATAACTGAAATTCCTCATCCCTGGAACCATTCTCGTGAATCTTTTCTGTACTCTCGCCATAACCCTCATGTCTTTCCTCAAATGCAGTGCCCAGAACTGGATGCAATACTCCAGCTGAAGTGTCTCCAGTGTCTTATACAAGTTCAACATAACTTCCTTGCTCTTGCCCCTATTAATAAAGCGTAGGATACAGTATGCTTTAGTAACCACTCTCTCAACCTGTTCTGCCACCTTCAGTGATTTATGTACATATACATGCAGGTCCCTCTGCTCCTGCATCCACTTTAGACTTGTACCCTTTATTTTATATAGTCTCTCCATGTTCTTCCGACCAAAATGAATCACTTCACATTTCTCTGCATTGAGCTTTATCTGCCACCTGTCTGCCCATTCCACCAACTTGTCTATGTCCCTTTGCAGTTCTACACTATCCTTCTCACAGTTCACAATGCTTTCCAAATTTCATAACATCTGCAAACTTTGAAATTGTGCCCTGTACATCAAGGTCTAGGTCATTAATATATATCAGGAAAAGCAAGGGTCCCAACACTGATATAATAAAAGCAAAATACTGCAGATGCTGGAAATCTGAAATAAAAACAAGAAATGCTGGAAATACTCAGCAGGTCTGGCAGCATCTGTGGAGGGAGAATCAGAGTTAACGTTTCAGGTCAGTGACCCTTCATCAGAACTGCCCAGAATTGTCAGAATTGTTCCAACACTGATCCCTGGGGAACTCCACTACAAACCTTCTTCCAGCCCGAAAACATCCATTAACTACTGCTCTTTGTTTCCTGACACTCAGCCAACTCCATATCCATGTTGCTACTGTCCCTTTTATTCCATGGGCTATAACCTTGCTCACAAGTCGTTGTGTGGCACTGTATCAAACACCTTTTGAAAGTTCATGTACACCACATCAACAGCATTGTCCTCATCAATCCTCTCAGATACTGCCTCAAAAAACTCCAGCAAGTTAGTTAAACATGAATTTCCTTTAAGAAATCCATGCTGGCTTTCCCTAATTAACCTGCATTTGTCCATATGACTATTAATATTGTCCTGAATTATTTTTTCTAGAAGTTTCCCCATCACTGAAGTTAAACTGACTGGCCTGTAGTTGCTGGGCTTATCTTTACACCCTTTTTTGAACAAAGGTATAACGTTTGCAATTCTCCAGTCCTCGAGCACCATCCTTGAGTCTAAGGAAGATGAAAAATTATGGCTATCGCCTCCACCATTTCCACTCTCACTTCCCTCAGTATCCTTGGATGCATCTCATTCGGTCCTGGTATTTTATCCACTTTAAGTACAGACAACCGATCTAATACGGCCTTTTTATCAATTTCAAACCCTTCTAGTGTCTGAATTACCTCCTCTTTCACCATTGCCTGGGTTGCATCTTCTTCCTTGGTAAACTCAGATGCAAAGTATTCAAAGCTATGCTCTCTGCCTCCATGTGTAAATCCCCTATATGGTCCCTAATCGGCCCCACTCCTCCTTTTACCACCCTTTTACTATTTATATGTCTATAGAAAACTTTGGGAGTCCCTTTAATGCTCTCTCTTTGCTTCTCTTATTTGCTTTTTTACTTCCAAGCTGGACTTTCTATATTCAGCCTGGTTCTCAACAGTATTTTCTACCTGGCATCTGTCATAAGCACACTTTTTCTTCTTTATCTTAACCTCTACCTCTTTTGTCATCCAGGGAGCTTTGGATTGGTTTGCCCTACCTTTCCCCTTTGAGGGAACGTACCTTGACTGTGCACAAACTATCTCTTCTTTGAAGGTAGCCCATTGTTCAGCTATTGTTTTTCCTGCCAATTTATTTGCCCCAGCTCCATTCTTACCCCATTGAAGTTTGCTTTCCCTCAGTTAATTATTCTTACTCTGGCTTGTTCTTTTTCCTTTTCCATAGTCAGCCTAAACCTTATGATACAATGATCACTGTCCCCTAAATGCTCTCCTACTGATACTTCATCCACTTGGCCCACCTCATTCCCAAGAACCAGGTCTCGCAGTGTTTCCTTTCTTGTTGGACAAGCAACATACTGCTGTAGAAAATTTTCCTGAACACACTCTAGGAACTCTTGCCCCTTACTGTCCTTTACACTACTACTATCCCAGCCTATGTTTGGATAATTAAAGTCTATTATAACACCCCTATAATTTTTGCACCTTGTTCTTCCACGTCCCTCCAACTAGCTGGTGGCCTATAAACAACACCGAGCAATGTAACTGCACCTTTTTTGTTCCTTAGTTCTAGCCAAATTGATTCTGTCCTCCACCCCTCTGGGACATCCTTTTTCTCCAGCACTGCAATGCTCTCCTTAATCAATACCACCACCCCTCCCCCTTTTTTCCCTTTCCTATCCTTCCTGGACATCTTGTATCAGGGAATATTTAATACCCAGTCCTGCCCTTCTTTGAGCCAGGTCTCTGTTATAACCATACATCATATTTCCACATGGCAATCTGTGCTTGTAATTTACCAGTCTTATTAATCACACTCCGTGCATTCACATACATGCATATTAACCCTGATCTGGACTTTATTACTTTCTCCCTTACTCTGCCCCATCTAATAACTTACTATTCCCTACTCTAGTGCTATATATCTCTCTCAGTATTCTGTGCGCCTTGGTATTCCTCTCTGATATTTACTCCTAGCTTCCACACCCCTGACAAGTTACCAGTTTTGCTTCCCTCCAATCTGAGCTCCCTCTCAGGTTCCCATTCCCCTGCCAATCTGGTTTAAACCCTCCCCAACAGCACTAGCAAATCTCCCTGTGAGGATATTAGTCCCAGTCTTGCTAAGATGCAACCCGTCCATCTTGTACAGATCCTATCTGCCCCAGAACTGGTCCCAATGCTTCCGAAATGTGATGCCCTCCCTCCTACACTACTTCTCCAGCCACGTGTTCAATCGCTCAATTCTCCTATTCCTATACTCACTCGAATGTGGGACTGGGAGTAACGCTGAGATTACTGCTTTGGAGGTTCTGCTTTTTAATCTCCTTCCTAGCTCCCTAAAATTTGCTTTCAGGACCTCATCCCCCTTCTTACCTATGTCATTGGTGCCAACGTGGACCACGACCTCTGGCTGTTCACCCTCCCCCAGAAGAATGTCCTGCAGCCGCTCCATGACATCCTTGAACATGGCACCAGGGAAGCAACACACCATCCTGGAGTCATGCCTTTGGCCACAGAAACACCTGTCTGTTCCCCTAAATAATGAATCCCCTATCCCTACTGCCCTTCCTCTCTTCTTCCTCCCCTCCTCTGAAGCTGAGCCTGCTGTCGTGCCACAAACTTGGCTCTGACTGCACTCCTCTGAGGAACCATCACCTTCAACAGTATCCAAAATGGAAAATTGATTAGCGAGTGAGATTGTCTCAGGGGACTGCTGCACTACCTGCCTGCTTCTCTAAGACTGCCTAGCAGTCACCCATTCCCTATCTGTCTGCATGCTCCTAACCTGCAGTGTAACCATTTCCCTAAATGTATTATCCATGTAGTTGTCTGCCTCGCGGATGCACCACTCAGCCGAGCTGACCTGCTATACCTTAATTTTACCGACTATTTATTATAAGTAGAATAGCTTACCTGTTACTCACCAACCAGCTCCTTCCACGGCACCAAAGTAAGAATCAAATGATGGAGGGTTTAAAAAAGTAGAAAAAAGGAGCACTGCCTCCCCCCTTCACCGAACTCCCTACTCACCAAACTTGTATCTTCACACTCTGCTTGTAATCTGCACTCCTCTCGACAATTTCTGCATGCTGCCCAACATGACCGGTGCTGCTGGCTGGCTGCATGCACAACGGGTTGGTCTAATAACGAGTGATGCCAGCACATGTCCCTCTGAAAGGGAAGCTATACTAATTCTTGGGAGGTTGCAGTTGATTATCACTGATGCAACTTCAACCAGGGAGATGGAACACCAGGGCAGAGGGAGGGCTCGATGGTTCACGAATGTGGTGCTGGAGGCTGCCATCATGGAGATGGACTCAAGGAGGGAGGCCATATTTCCATGGGGGTTAGGAGGCCCTCAAAGAATGCATTCCAAAGGGTGGAGGCACAGTTGGCTATGGAGGGCAATTCCTGGAGTCAGGCCCCAAGGACCTGGCAGCAGTGCCGCAAGGAGTTTAATGACCTCACACGGGTGGTCAAGGTCAGTGAATGCATCAGTACATGACATCTCCTGCCAACACAATGCCAACCTCTCACACTGCTCTATGCACCACACCCCCATCACTTACCCAGCAGCACTCCCTAGCACTCAGGAATCATGCACAACATTCACATACTCCATCTCACTTTCACACACCTTCCAGTGATTCCAGCCTTACACTCAGCATCCACATACCTCCAGTTATTCAGCTATGACAGGTACATAACCCACAATCAGGGACATTCTGCCCTCTCTCTTGCAGGACAAGGTGTCACACAACAGAAGGGAGAAGCAGAGAACCAGCGGGGGTCAGGGACACCTACATTCACTGAGCCTGACGGAGGAGATGGTACCCTGATTCATAGACTGGCTGCAAAGGAGCCTAGAGCATCCGGCCTTGCCGAGACCATTCATGTGGACAATCTGTGGCCCATGGAGGGCCCCCTGCAGTAAAGGCAACACCTCCACAAACACACCCCACCCTCACCAACTACCCTCCCCACCCCCTTGCCACAGTCTGGTGGACTGGCCCTGGTGACCCTGCCACACTTACTTGAGGTCCAGGATTCCAGTGATGGGCCTGGTCCTGGGCCTCTTGTATTACCGGCAATGGCCACTGCTCCTGGTGGCACTGCCAATACTACTGAGCTGCTGGCCCTCTGATTGGCTGGCAGCTCTTGGGGACGGAATACCCGTCCTTAAACTGTCCTCAGGGAGTTGATTGTCTATGCGCTGTTAAACAGAGCTGAAGTGGAGTGTCTCCAAAGGGTTGAGGTGAGATTCCCTTCACCTTTTAGGCCTGGCGTAGGGACACCTGCCGGCTCTACAAAATTCAGCCTCCAGGTACCAGAGCACAAAATCTAGGCGCACACTCCAGTGCAGTGCTAAGGGAGCATTGCACTGTCAGAGGTGCTTTCTTTCAGATGAGACGTTAAACCGAGGCCCTGTCAGGTGGATGTAAAGATCCCACTGCACTATTTTGAAGAATAACAGGAGAGTTCTCCCCAGTGTCCTGCAATATTTATCCTTCAACATCACTAAAACAGATTATCTGATCATAATCTCATTGCTGTTTGTGGGATTTTACTATGTGCAAATTGACTGCTGCATTTTCAATATTACAACAGTGACTACGCTTCAAAAAAGTTCTTTATTGACTGTAAAGTGCTTTGAGGCATCCTGCGGTTGTGAAAGCCACTCTATTGATACAAGTTAGTTATTCTTCTTTTGCTTTCTTTCTTATGCTTCAGGTTGCTTTATATTGGGTTCAGTGGTCTCTTAGTGCTCTTGCTTTCCAACGCACATTTGGTGACAACTTCAAAGCTAACTTGCTGCATATACTGACGTCTTAGTGGATGTGGTAACTTTACTCTGACATTGCTGCCACTTGCATGAGACTTGCACTTCTGGAGCTGCTGGTACTGACATTGCATCTAACACAATGCAAGTACCTCTGATTATGGATATTGATTCAGTTTATTCCATCTACTGGGACCAATAATTACTCAAAGCCATTCTATTTACTGATGCTGCCAACAATCACCGTTCAAGCAAAAGAAAAAAATCCAGAAAAAATTCAAACTGATACCAGAGTTTAACTAAAATAAAAACAAGAAATGCTGGAAATACTCAGCAGGTCTGGCAGCATCTGTGGAGAGAGAAGCAGAGTTAACGTTTCAGGTCAGTGACCCTTCATCAGAATTTAACTAGTTGAGCTTTAAAAGGGTCGTCGATGGTGAGACTATGGGGTGAAATTCCTTATCCATTCTGATGGAATCCCACCATTGCTCAGCCTAAATTTTGAAATGGGTGGAGCCTCTGCTCAATCTACAAGGCCATTGCTGTAAAACAGGGGGACATGACAGGAACTCCCTACATTGGGAATTCCTGTGTCCCGGCCCTCAGTCCAGATCTGGCATTCTGTCTCACTGGGCATAATTCATTGCAATTTGATGGTAAATGGACTCACCTAGGTTTCTGGCCAGCATTGTGGCCTGGTCTTGAAGATCAAGGGAGATTTAAAACACTTGTTTGAAAACATCCCTACTCACACATACCTGCCAGGGCCATACCTAAGAAACTTCCAGGCTCCGCTCTTTTAATATACCAACAGCTGAGGGATAAAATAATAGAATCATAGAATGTTTACAGCACAGAAGGAGACTATTTGGCCCATCATGTCTGTTCTGGCTCTGCACAAGAGCAACTCACCTTGACCCACTCCTCCGCCTTTTCCTGATGACCCTGCAATTATTTTCTCTTTAGATAATTGTCCAATTCTCTTTTGAAAGCCATGATTGAATCTGCCTCCGCGCACTCTCAGGACGTTCAGTCCAGATTCTAACCACTCGCAGTGTGAAAAGGTTTTTCCTCACATTGCCGTTGCTTCATTTACCAATCACCATAAACCTGTGCCCTTTGATTCTCGATCCTTCCACCAATGGGTACAGTTGCTCTCTATCTACTCTGTCCAGTCCCCTCATGATTTTGAACACCTCTAACAAATCTCCTCTTAACCTTCTCTTCTCCATGGAGGACAGCCCCAGCTTCTCCAATCTATCCATGTTATTGAAGTTCCTCATCTATGGAACCATTCTCGTGAATCTTTTCTGCACCCTCTCTAAAGCCTTCACATCCTTAAAATGACCAATTATATTTTATAAAACCTGGTTCCTCAAGCCAATTGTTTACTTTTCAATACCTCAGTGACACTACATCCTCACCATTCAAACCTCAGCTGATGATCCCCATTCTTGTTTTTTCCCTTGTACCATGTGGTCTAACATCTTTCACATCCAGAGGTACTTACTCTAATCTTCATGTTGGAATTTCCCATCATGACCTTTCTATCACACAGCATGATTTGTGATTTGCCAAATATTCATGAAGTGCCATTATATTAATTTAATGAAGTGTTTGTGGGATTGTAAACATTTAATTATAGCCTGTCTAAAGTTGCTTGGCTTTAAGTGGGCTGCTAGATATCTCTGTCAGTGAAGTGGCCCTCATTAAGACTTTTTGTCTGGTTTCAATAACAGATTAACACCTGCACAATTTCCACCACACTGTGTCCTCTGTGAAGATCTGGTAATTGATTCAAGTCTTTCCATCTTGTATCTACTTCAGAAGGAACTGTTGCTTTAAAATTAATTAAATGATAAAAAGAAAATAAGAAGAATTCTCTTCTGAAAGCAGCAACTGATGCTAAATCAATTGTTAATTTTAAAATTGAGATTGATAGATTTTCCTTATCCAAGGGTATTAAATACTTAACCATATTTCAAATCAATCATATGGAAAATCTGACAAAATAAAACATGTTGGTGAAATGATAAGAGAAGCAATTCCTTGACGCATATGATGAGAGATTGTCCCGGGGTGAGGGTTATCGAGGATAATCATTTTGAAATCATAAGGGCTCTTCTAAAAATGAGAAGCGGGATATGGGGCAATATGGAGTTAGCCACTGATCAGCCATGATCTCACTGATGGCAAAACAGGCTCAAGGGACTAAATGACCTCCTCTTGTTCCTATGTTCCTATATGCTTTATACACAATGGTCAAGTCAGAAAGTCTCCCAATGCGTCCTAACAAGTTCTCTTCAAACACAGTCTACCTCCAGCAGCAATTAATACGCTCTTGTAACAGCGAACAGTCGAATAGGCATAAAGAAGTGCTCCTGAGGTTCTCTAATGCCAATTAAAGCCATGCTCAGCTTTCACTAATCACTTGCTGCTAGAGATAGACTATGTCTGAAGACAAATTGACATCATTGCATTACTAAGGACATTGGTACTATTGGGGAGATTTTTCCCACATACTTTAGGCATTAACGGGTCCCTGATATGGCCAAAACTTTCTGGGGCACTTTGTCAAGACTTCATCAACACTCAACATTTTTCCTGAAAACTCTCTGAGGATCTTTCCAAAAGAGATTGAATGTTGTGCTACTCCACATTTTCGGAGACTTTATAGGAATCACCAGGAGAAAGGCACTGCTTGGTCACCACCAACTTACTAGGGGTCCCCCTTGGTTTGGAGGAAGAATGGGAGGAGGCGATGAGGTCAGGCAGAGTAACATCAGCTGCTGCAGGAATGAGGGACAGGAGGGTTAGGTACACTCCTTCCCCACTGTGGGCACCGGACATCGCTCCTCCTCTAGACCTTCTCACCAGAACCTCCAGTGCCTCGTCTGAAAGCCTAAGCCATTCTGAAATGTTCCATTATGTGTCAGCTAGCACACTCCACACCTTCATTGGAAGTAAGTGTGTGGATGCTACAAAAACCATTTCATGAAAATTGCTTCGAAACATTCTAAGCCCCAAAATTGCGGGCTAAAACCAGACTTCCAAACAGGTGCGCCTTGTTAGCATAACACTCACTCTGTGCCTGTTTTCACCCTTTCACTAAAATAACCCAAACTTACATGGAAAAGTTTAGTCAGAAGCTCATATCATTTACCAGTGCCCAAGATGACAGCTCTTTAAATGGGGAATTTTCTGGCTTTGACAGTTCCTGGGACCGAAAGAATTTTCTCGAAGACTCCCAAATGAGACAAAACAGAGCCTTTAAAAGCATTTCGAGTAGAAAGCTGCCGTGACAGCAGCATTGGGTTGTTGTTGACGTTATTCGTCGATGTGTGTTCTACAAAGACTGTCAGAAGTTAATCAGATGGGTGAGCACCATGTTTCATTAATCTACAAATCTTTCATGTTGAAAAAATTCATGCATAAAAATATTGAATGAGGTATAGGCCAAAGAATTGATATTGATCAGCATGAGGGAAAGCTGAAAAAGTACACATAAATTGATTAATCTTGCATTAGTACGGCAAGACTGAGATTGATCCAAATCCAAATCTTACTAGACTTTACTTAACCATATTTCAAATCAATCATATGAAAAATCTGACAAAATAAAACATGTTGGTGATGTGATAAGAGAAGCAATTCCTTGATACGTATGATGAGAGAATTTTCTGGGGTAAGAGTTATCGGGGATAATCAGAAGGGCTCTTCTGAAAATGGAAAGCGTTAGAACCCTTCCTCAAGAGACTCAGTGTGATGTGTGGCCTTGCACGTTAAGTGCTTTTATGTTACTTGGGCTTTTAGCAGGTAATAGAAGTTATGGGCTGGATTTTAAGAGATTGCGATGCGCTGGCAGTAGGGTGCCCGGTAGCACTTGGGAAACCCAGAGGTCAGTGCAACGCATTTGCCACTGGCTTTTTAACCCAGGCACTGTATTACTGTATCATTTCCATGCTTCTCAACCAACTAGCACCAACAGGCATGATGACAACCCACACAATGCAATTTCAACTCCAGTATTTAAAGGGACACTCCAAACATGCAATTTGAAGGGGTTTGGAGTTGAAGGAAGTGGGAGAATGGGGTCAAGAAGGACATAGGCTGCATCTCAGTTCAGTGATGCCTCCCTGGATGTGCTGCCTGGGGCTTTGACGACCCAGAGGGATAGACTGTTCTCTCGCGAGGGGAGGACGAAGCTGGCTGGAGCCACCAAGAAGGTATGGCTGGAGGTAGCGGAGGAGGTCAGACACAGCAGCTTTGTGCCATGCTCCTGGATACAATAACCTAATCAGAGCAGGAAAGGCGAGAACAATGGTACATCCACCTACATCCTCATGTACACACCACCCTAACCCCCTCACTCTGCCTTCTCTAGCCTACTCTAGTACATCACTCCTCACACCAACTTACCTTGCAGGTAAACCCATCCCTCACTCTTCATCTTAATGCATTGTCATGCCTCTTCCACATAGTCACCTCAACAAATGCTCTCTATCCATCCATGCAACACATGCCATAACTCTCATACATAGGTCACTTCTATCACTCCTTACAGGAGAAGAGAGCACAGAACAGGAGGGTGAGGCAGCGCTCTGGAACTGGTTGCCCATCAATCTCACAATTAATATCTGCAGAGGAGGAGGTACTGGAGATCTGCAGAGTATCTGCGTGCTTGGCTGTTAGAGATGAGGAAATGGGGGCCTCAGAGCTACCTGATGACAGAATTAAATATCAAACATCCCCAAACTGTGTAGAGTGACCTCCAAAGCTCTGAAATGGAGACTCAATGAACAACCTCTGATTCGGGGAAAGTATGAAAGTAAGGCAGACGTACAGCCTTCCAAATATCTGCGCCATCACTAAGACCATCTATTTCCTCCTCCATAACATTGTCCGTCTCTGTCCCTGCCTCAGCTGATCTGCTGCTGAAACCCTCATCCATGCCTTTGTTACCTCTAGATGTAACTGTTCTACTGCACTCCTAGACTCCCACATTCTACCCTCCGTAAACTTGTGGTCATCTAAAACTTTGCCTGTCCTAACGTTTGCCTAGTACTGTTCATCCATTGCCCCTGTGCTCACTGACCTTCACTAGCTCTCGATTAAACAACGCTTCGATTTTAAAACTCTCATCCTTGTTTTCAAATCCCTCCATGGTCTCGTTCCTCCTACCTCCCTCTCCCTAGTCTCCTCCAGCCCTAAAACCCTCTGAGATATTTGTGCCTATCTAATTCTGGTCTCTCGAGCATTCCCGATTTTAATTGCTCCATCATTGGTGGCCATACCTTAAGCTGCTGAAGCCCTAAGCTCGGGAATTCTTTCCCTAAACCTCTACACCTCTCTACCTCCTTTTCCTCCATTAAGACAGTCCTTAAAACCTACCTTCTTGACCAAGCTTTTGGCCATCTGCCCTATTTGCTCCTTATGTGGCTCGGTGTCAAATTTTGCTTTATAACGCTCTTGTGAAGCACTTTGGGACGTTTCATTATGTTAAAAGTGCTATATAAATACAAGTTGTTGTTGTTAAGTCTTGAGTTGGAGGAAGACATCCAAGGCAAGTCCAAAATTTGCAACAGGGGAGACATGTCCCTCTTATTACCCTCTGTAGTTGTATCTATACTTGAATAGTATAGTGTGAAGGTGGTCTATCCTTTGCTTGAGTATATATCTCTGGATGCCCCAATTTATTCCTGTGTGATGTGCCTTACAACTGTACTTTAGGACTTATGTACCATATATCCTTTATTGCTGATCTGCTTACCTGTCTCGAAATCCCTCAAATTATCAAAGATGTACAAGTCTACTGCTTATGGTGTTAAAAGCCTGATTTAAGAACATAAGAAACAGGTGCAGAAGTAGACCATATGGCCCGTAAAGACTGCTCCACCATTCAATATGATCATGGCTGATCTTGGGCTTCAACTCCACTTTCCTGTCTGCTCCCCAAATCCCTTGATTTCCTCAGAGACCAAAAATATATCTGTCTCAGCCTTAAAAATATTCAACGATGAAGTATCCACTACCCACTGGGGTAGAGAATTTCAAAGATTCACAACCCTTTGAGTGAAGAAATTTCACCTCATCTCAGTCCTAAATGATTGTCCCCTTATCCTGAGACTGTGCGTCCGTGTTTTAGATTCCCCAGCAGCGGAAACAACCTCGCAGTGTCTACTCTGTCAAGCCCCTTCAAAATCTTGTAAGTTTCAACGAGATCACCTTTCGTTCTTCCAACCTCCAGAGAGCATAGGCCCAATTTACTCAGCCTCTCATCATAAGACAACTCTCTCATCCCAGGGACAAATCTCATGAACCTTCATTGTACTGCCTGCAATGCTGGCGTATCCTTGCTTAGATATGGAAACCAAAATTACATACAGCGGGCTCAATTTAGTGAGCCCGTCGCAGGTCCCAGCAGCGGATCCGGAAATGTGCACCATTCCCACTAGTCAAGTTGGGTGGACAGCCCACTGCGATCACGCGACGGGCGGCCACTTTGCATAATGGAGACACGAGGCCCAGTCAATCACACAGCGGGGATGGAATGCGAGATGCTGTATATGGTATTGGATGACTCCGGAGCAGGTACTGGTGCAAAAATTAAAGCTCTGCCAGCCCTTCTTGCAATGCTGCCCAGTAGGGGAAAAGGGGCTGCCACTAGCAGAACTGTCATGTTGATCTCTTTGCAAAGTATGGCTACCTCCCTCTTTCCATTTGCAGGATAAGACGGCCCATAACAGAAGAGAAACAGCCTGGACTGGTGGAGGCATCTCAGATCTTTGGCCTTTCTCCACAGCTGAGGCAGAGGCACTAGAATTAGCAGGGACCCAGAGTGGCCGCTCCATATCCAATGGTGAGACTGGAGTCTCCACACAAGAGAGTGAGGATTGTCTTCCATCGACAAAAAGTGTTTTTATGTGTTTTTCTGCCACCATTATATTCCAGTACAAATATATTATTGTGTATCCACCTGTAAAGTGCGTAAAGTACATCAGTTTCTGCAAAACACACAAGGCAGCATTATCATACACACACTGTGAAAAATGATACAAGAGGTGCTAGAGATGACAGCAGCAAACCATTGCACCATCACAACGTGGGCACAAACATTAGAGGGGAAAATATCCTTATTAAAGATAAAGCTTCTACCACCTACTACCCACTCCACTGACGAATCTGTATTCCTCCGACCTTGAACATCATTTGGTGGAAGCTTTGAAGGAATCAAGAACAGAATGTACTGTGGGTGAGGGACTTCAATGTCAACCACCAAGAGTGGCTCAGCAGTGCCACCAACCACCAGACTGAGTACTGAAGAATTAACTGGCAGCTTGTGCCTCCACCAGGCAGTGAAGCAACCAACACAAGGAAGTAATCTACTGATATAAAAACAGAAAGTGCTGGAAAAGTCAGCAGGTCTGGCAACATCTGTGGAGAGAGAAGCAGAGTTAACGTTTCAGGTCCGTGACCCTTCTTCAGAACTGGCAGATACAAGAAATATAAAAGATTTTAAGCAAGTAAAGTGGGGGTGGGGCAAGAAATAACAAAAGAGAAGGTGTAGATAGGGCAAGGTCACAGAATAGCTGACCAGAAGGTCATGGAGCAAAGGCAAACAATATGTTAATGGTGTGCTGAATGACAAAGCATTAGTACAGATAGGGTGTTAATGGACTGAAAACTGAACAGCCACAAGCACAAACATGAAAAAAAATAGTGGGTAGGCACAGTAGAAACAAACTGAACAAACTAAAATAAAATAAACACAAAAATAAAAGAAAAAAGAAAAAATAACTAAAGATAAAATGGTCGGTAGGCCGAAGGGCCTGTTTCAGTGCTGTATCTCCAAATAAATAAATAAATATAAGTAAAATGGGGGGCCCATCATGCTCTGAAATTATTGAACTCAATGTTCAGTCCAGCAGGCTGTAGTGTGCCTAATCGGTAAATGAGATGCTGTTCCTCATGCTTGCGTTGATGTTCACTAGAACACTGCAGCAATCCCAGGACAGAGATGTGGGCATGAGAGCAGGGGTGTGTGTTGAAATAGCCAGCAACCGGAAGCTCGGGGTCCTGCATGCGGACTGAGCAGAGGTGTTCCGCAAAGCAGTCACCCAGTCTCCGTTTGGTCTCCCCAATGTAGAGGAGACCACATTGTGAGCAGCGAATACAGTATACTACATTGAAAGAAGTACAAGTAAATCACTGCTTCACCTGAAAGGAGTGTTTGGGGCCTTGCATAGTGATCTAAGTAATCTACTGGTTTTGTGGGCCATCAGCGGCAGAATAATTATATAACACCACAATCTGTAACCTTAATCTCTGAACATTATCAAGACTAGAGACCAACCCTGGTGCAATGAAGAATGTAGAAGGGCACACAAGGAGCAGCGACCGGCATACCTTAGAATGAGGTATTTACCTGATGGAGCAACTACACATGTGCATGCAACACACCCAAAAACAGCAGGTTATAGACAGAGCTGCATGGCCTCACAACTAACAGATCAGAGTGAAGCTCTGTTGCCCTACCACATCAGTTGAGAATGATGGTGAACAACAAAAGAAGAGGGGTCCATAAACATCCCCACCCTCAACCATGGTGGAGCCTAGCATCTGAGTGCAGGAGACAAAAGGCTGAAGCATTTTCAAACATAAGTGTCAAGTGGATAATCCTACTTGACCACCTTACAAGATACCTGCCATCATAAGTACCAGTGCCCAGCCAATTCAGTTCACTTTTTGTGACATTAAGAATGTACTGGACAAAGGTTATGGGTCCTATCAATATCCTAGTTATTTTGCTGAAGACCTGTGCACTGGTGTTAGCTACTCCCTAGTCAAACTGTTCCAGTACAGCTATGACACTGGCATCTATTTGACAATGTGGAAAATTGTCCAGGTATGTCCTAGCCACACATAATAGGATAAATCCAATTACTGTCCATTAGCCTCTTTCTATTCATCAGTAGGTAATGTGATGGAAGGAGTCATCAATGTTGCCAGGAAGCACTCACCTGCTAAAAACACATATAGGTTCAGATCTCATCACAGTCTTGATCTAGACATGGAGGAATGAGCTGAATGATAAAGGAAAGGTGAGAGTTGATGCAATTGATATCAAGTATTCAATCAAGTATGGCACTGAGGAGCTGTAGCAAAATTGGATAATGGGGGTCAAAGGCAAACCCTCCAGTGGTTAGATTCATACCTGACACAAAGGGAATGGTTGTGGTTGTTGGAGGCCAATTATTATAGTCCCAGAAGGACACTGCAGGGTTTCTTCAAGAAAGCATCCTGGTTCAGACATCTTCAACTGCTTCATCAATGGCCCTACCTATATCACAGGTATCATATCATAATTGATATTCACGAATGATTTCACAGCCTTGAGCTCCATTTACAACCTTTCATGTCAGCCTACTGCAGGATTTGGAAAATATTCAGGACTAGGCTGACAAGTAGAAGATATCATTCATACCATATTAGTGCCAATGAATATCTTGAACAAGAGAAAGCCCAGCCACCCCATGACCTTCAACGGTACCACCATTGCTGAGTACCCCGCTATCTACATTACTCACTGTAAGCTGAACTGAACCAGCCTTATCAACACTGTAACTACGAGAGCAGGGCAGAGGCTATCCACTCCATGATGAGTGACTCACCTCATGACACTTCAATATCTGCCCATCATCTAAAAAACTCAAAGTAAGGTGTGTTTTTTTTATTCATTCAGGGATGTGGGTGTCGCTGGCTAGGCCAGCATTTATTTCCCATCCCTAGTTGCCCTTGAGTAGGTGCTGGTGAGCTGACTTTTTGAACTGCTGCTGTCCTTGGGGTGTAGGTATTATACCTACAGTGCTGTTAGGAAGGGAGTTCCAGGATTTTGACCCAGTGACAGTGAAGGAACGGCGATATAGTTCCAAGTTAGGATGGTGTGTGGCTTGGAGGGTAACTTGCAGGTGGTGGTGTTTCCATGCATTTGCTGCCCTTGTCCTTCTAGGAGGTAGAGATCAGGGGTTTAGAATGTGCTGTCGAAGGAGCCATGGTCAGTTGTTGCGGTGCATCTTGTATATGGTACACACTGCTGCCATTGTGCTTGGTGGTGGAGGGAGTGAACATTTAAGGTGGTGGATGGGGTGCCGATCAAGCGGGCTGCTTTGTCCTGGATGGTGTTGAGCTTCTGAGTGTTGTTGGAGCAGCACTCATCCAGGCAAGTGGAGAGTATTCCATCACACTCCTGACTTGTGCCTTGTAGATGGTGGAAAGGCTTTGGTGAGTCAGGAGGTGAGTTACTGACTGCAGAATTCCCAGCCTCTTACCTGCTCTTGTAGCCACAGTATTTATGTAGCTGGTCCAGTTCAGTTTCTGGTCAATGGTAACCCCCCAGGATGTTGATAGTGGGGAATTCAGTGATGATAATGCCATTGAATGTGAAGGAGATGGTTCGATTCTCTCTTGTTGGAGATGATCAGAGTGGTCAAGAAGGCATACGGCATGCTTTCCTTCATCGGACGGGGCATTGAGTACAAGAGTTGGCAGGTCATGTTACAGTTGTATAGGACTTTGGTTCGGCCACATTTGGAATACTGCGTACAGTTCTGGTCGCCACATTATCAAAAGGATGTGGATGCTTTGGAGAGGGTGCAGAGGAGGTTCACCAGGATGTTGCCTGGTATGGAGGGCGCGAGCTATGAAGAGAGGTTGAGTAGATTAGGATTATTTACATTAGAAAGACGGAGGTTGAGGGGGGACCTGATTGAGGTGTACAAAATCATGAGAGGTATAGACAGGGTGGATAGCAAGAGGCTTTTTCCCAGAGTGGGGGTTTCAATTACTAGAGGACACGAGTTCAAAGTGAAAGGGGAAATGTTTAGGGGGGATATGCGTGGAAAGTTCTTTACGCAGAGGGTGGTGGGCACCTGGAACGCATTGCCAGCGGAGGTGGTAGATGCGGGCACGATAGAGTCTTTTAAGATGTATCTAGACAGATACATGAATGGGCAGCAAGAAAAGAGATACAGAACCTTAGAAAATAGGCGACATGTTTAGAGAGAGGATCTGGATCGGCGCAGGCTTGGAGGGCCGAAGGGCCTGTTCCTGTGCTGTAATTATCTTTGTTCTTTGTTCTTTGTAACACAAATGTTATTTGCCACTTAACAGTCCAAACCTGAATGTTGTCCAGGTCTTGCTGCATATGGACACAGACTGCTTCAGTATCTGAGGAGTTGCGAATGATACTGAACATCATACAATCAAGTTCTTTTCCATTTCTGCCTTTGCTTTTGAAGACAATACACAGTGTATATGTTTCACACCTTCTGTTTCAGTATAAATGACCTTAGATTTAAACATATTGAAAATTGATGTGCTATTCCTGAGCTGATCGAACCTACTCGTTGTAGGTTGAATTGAGTGCTTCCAATCACCATGGAGACCCCGGCATGTAGCTTGGAATTATGAGCAAATTTTACACCATTACCAGCAGTATCCTCCTCTATACTGTTCACAACATTTCATTAGACTGTACGTGCTTTGCCAAAAAGCTATTATTTTATTACAGAAGAACAAATATTCTTTCAAATGTTTGTTACCACTTGGATCTTTTCCAAATCTCAACATAGGAATTCTAAAAAAATGCAGGGATTTTCCTTCAGTAATGTTTCTTCATACTTATTATTGCAGTGAATCATATTTTGGTACCAATCCTGAGAAATTAATTAACTAGTCTCTTTCACCCACCTTCTCCACCCCAACCCACAGAAAGGAAATTCCTTGCTTCTGGAATTGATAAATATAAAAGCTTGAACCTCGGAGCAATGGTGCTGTCCTCAGCAAACCTGACCCTTCAATGAGTTAAAACAAATCAAATAAAGTTTTTGACAAATCTGTTGAGAGATCTGGAACTAAACCTTTTAAAACAAAAAATCCAAAATAACAAAATAACTTGCATTTAAATGACACCTTTAATGTAGTAAAACTTCCCAAAGCACTTAACAGGAGCATCATCAAACAAAAATTTGACACCAAGCCAGATGCAGAGATACTCGGGCAAATGACCAAAACTGTTTTCAGAGTGTCCTAAAGGAGAAGAGAGAGGTAGGAAACCCATGTTTCTGGAGCCACATACGGCTCCTTAATGTCTCATTTGGGGCTCCAACCTTTATCGGCCAGTTCTCATTTTCATGAAAAATTTCTAGAAATATTGGGCTGAAGTTTGAAATCCTACTGGATGCGGGAGTGAGTGTGCACGCAATTTGAAAAGTATGTTCTCAGAGGTCAGCACTGGCTCCCACCGCCTCCGGAATGTAAAGCAATTTTTAAAGGGAAATCGGGAAGGAGGGAGCGGCAAGCCTGAACGCCTCCAGTTAATTGGCAGTGGAGCTCATTGAGGTGCTCATTGAAAAGCTTGTCAGGAGCAGTCTGTAAGTTTCAATAAAAGTGAACGGGGAAAACACCATGTTGGGACCACAGCAGGGTCTAGAAGTCATGCACACTGCCTGGTGTTAAGAGGGCTATTGGAAGGGCTGTTAAACGTATTGTAGAAGCCCAGAATGAATCTTAGTTGCTTAAAAAGTGCCACAGAGTAGGCACTGCTGTAGCTGAAAGACTTGCATTCAGCAGTGGTGAGTTGCAAGAATCTGGAGAGGGACATGAGGCCGCTGTCATCACTTGGACAGCTGCGGTTGGCAGGGGAAGGCCTTGTGAATGAATGTGTGCCAGCTGAGGGAGGACAGACTGGAACAGGCTTCTCTGACATTAGACAGAGCAGCCAGGATGAGCTTCAGCAGATGCAAGCTCCTGGACAGGAGGAGGCAAGGGGAAGAAGGTGCTACCTGAGACATCAGTCTACTATCAAGAGTCTGATACCTGTAAGTGACAGAGCGCCAGTGCTGTAGGAGGCTGTGCCTATTCAGGCAGATGGTCTTGGACAGTTGTGCTTTGATCCACAATGACCTGGAGTCTTGCGGCCCCCATAGCAATCCCTTGCCTGCAGTCATCAAGGTCACCATTGCTCTGAATTTCTATGCAATGGGGTTGTTCCAGGGATCAGCAGTGGACCTAGGTGGCATCCCGCAGTTGGCTGCTCATCACGCCATCAGGCGGGTCATGGATGCCATATTCCGGAGGGCGGGGGACTATAGCCACTTTGAGACAGATGGGCCCGTGCAGGAACAGAGGACATTGGGCTTTGCCGCCATCAATGGATTCCCTCAGGTCCAGGGGGCCATCGATTGCACCCACATAGCCATCAAGGCACTGACACACCAGCCAGTCAGAATCCTAAACAGAAAGGGCTACCACTCATTGAATGTCCAGCTGGTCTGTGACCACAGGAAGCGAATCTTGCCTGTCTGTGCCCGATTCCTGGGCAGCTATCATAACTCCGGAACGAAAATTCGACTCATTAAGCCAAGAGAATGTCAACTCGAAGAACTGGAAGGTAACACAATTTTCCAATTGGGTTATTTTATCAGTAGAAAGTTTAGATTTTATGCTGTTCGACTCAAAAATAGCACCAGTATTTTTTGGGAAAATATCTGGTAACTGTCCTCTTTAAAATAATAAATTCAATGTTTGTAACATCCTTAACAATGTAGGTTTCTAGTCGTTAATAGTTTATCCCATTATTTAATCCATTGTTTGATGAAAAGTCTACCATTCACAATTAAAATTAGAATTCATGCTAGAGTTCACTAGATTATATAAAATATATTATGGGAAATATAGCTGAGGTGGTTGCTCTCACTTGTTGAACAAATAAGAGCAATGTTTTTATTGTGGAAATCAAAAGTTAATAACTATGATAAATTTCACAGTTTCAAATGATTTTCTTAATGAAAAACAGCAGTGTGCTCAGTTATTTACATAATTGTTCTAGAAAAGTCCTTGGGTTTGAGGATCAGGTTTTAATGGTTGTGGCATTAATGTTTCAAATATAGCTGAAAACAATAAATTATTCTGAATGAGCTTCATAAGCTATTTTTGTATCATAAGAATCTATGGGCTGGAAAATTGTCTTTGTTCTGAACATTTTCAGAAAAAATCCTTCTTTAAAGATGACTTTACTGACAAATTTAAAAATAAAAAAGCATAATTTCATTTATTAAAAAGTATTATAACTACAAAAAGACAAAAATAATTCTTTCATTTTTATAAGTAAGTTTGTTATTGATGTTTTATTCCAAGTAGAAAATTGATGTTTTGCTAATTTTAAGCATTAATTGGATCAGAACCATTTGTATATAAGGCAAATTTCTTTTAAAAAGGCTGTTCAGGTGAAAAAGGTTGCTGACCCCTGGTTTAGGGCCTTAGCTTTCAGTGTTGTGTGATTGCCTTTAAGAGTGATGTCCCTTTAAGATCTTAGTGTGCTAATGAGCTATGTGCCAGGATACAGTCATGTGACTACATGTCTGTGTTACTCTGCAACTGTAACACCCAGAGTAAGGTTCTGTAAATAGTTGGCTCTGTGCTGTATATAATAGTTTAACCGTAGTAAACCTGTTTGAGATCTTTAATGAACTGGACTCCATGCATCTCATTTATGTTGCATCAGACAACATAAAGAACCCATTAATGGTGGCAGCTGTGGTGAGAAGCAAAAGTCTAAGTTGAAGACCACAGGTAAAACACCTCTGAAAACAACCATTCCTACAGCCACTAGAGAGAAAGTTCAAGAGAAATACTGGCCCAAACAGTGGACAGAAAACAAAACTCACCTCCAGCCTTAGAAGACAGAACGCAGAACGATAGGCTGTAAGTAAATCGGATGGGTCATTGTGCCGACAGTCGAGAGATACTGGTTTAAAAAAAACAAGCTTTGAAGTGCTTAAAAGATCAATTTTTTTTCTAAATGCTCCATAAAAAAAATAAATGCGAAAGACCCGATTCCTCTCAGCAGGCTGATCGAGGTTGGCGCCATTACAGGAGGCATCCGATTGCAAAAAGCATGGGAAAATCCCGATCACTGCAGAATCCCCATTCACGCAGCTACAGTTTTAAAAAATAATTAATCAGTTGAGCGTGTAGAAGAGCTTCCATTCATGCAGCCACAGCTATAAAAATACAATTAAACCACTCGAGCATTGTTATGAGATTGCTTCTATTTCTTTTGTAAAATATGTTTTTTAGTATTTATAGTTGAATTATGGACACTGATTCATCTGGAATCATGAAACGATTACTGAATTTTGAGTTTTTAAAAAAAAGAAGTCATCAGAAGGTCCCTGTATTTGGCGAGTAAACAAGTCTCACTAGAAGGCACCTGTCTGTGGATAATCACCCAGCAGGGGTTGTTTTTGACTTGTTTACAAATAAATGACAGTTCAAGATTTATCGATGTCAGAAGGATTGTCTTCTGGACTGTTTTTAGTTTCAGTTTGAACTATTACAACAGGCAGTTTTTGCCTGCCAGAGATCACCTCCTCATCTCTCTCTCTCTCTTGAACAGAAACCCTGTATTTCCAGTGTGTCAGATTTCTATTTCCTCCTGTATTTGAAGAAACCCTGCATGTTTGAGGAAACCTTGCATATCGAATGTGTGGGAACTGAAACCTTGTTGCTACATTCCTACTGTAAGTCCTATTTGGAGCCTCTGTAGCTGCATCTCTTGGAAAGCCTACCCAAACTGATCTTCAACATCGCCTGGAAAGAACAGTTCTAAGAAGATCCTAGTAACATCTGCCTATACACATTTGGGATGTCGAACCAAAACAAAAGACATCTTTCCATACCTTCTTTTCAGCTAAAGTGTTTTTTTCCTTCTGTTTTCTTTGTAACAGCTACAAACAAAAATCCCTTTCATTTTCCCAGTTAACCAATGTGTATGCATGTGTTTCTGTGTGTGTGTGTGTGTGGGGCTAAGATAAATAAGGTACTTTAATATTTCAATTTGTGTGTGTATGTTTTACTTCATTATTGGTTAAAACTTGGTTTATAATAAACTGATAATTTAGTCATTTATTAAAGAAACCTGGTTGGTGTGTTTATTCTGGGGAGAAATAGAGTATATGACCAACTGTAAGTGGGAAAATTTAAATATATGTTGTGACTTGTGGAGAAGTGGGACTAAAATAAACAGTGCACTCCTCCCACCTCAGTCATAACAGCATGAAGGACATAAACAAACTCTAGTAAAATAAAAGCAAGTGCACTGCCTGTTGAACAGCTGTGTAAACAGACATGTATAAGGACTGCAAGCAAGATAAACACAGAGCACTGTCAAACACCTGCTCCTCTCAATCCAAGCAGCTAGTCTAAATAACAGGGAGTTTCTTAAAGGATAAACAGTGCAGAGTCGCAGAACAAGTCTTAAAGCAAGGTTTAAGAAAAATAAAAGCAGAAATATGGATACCAAAATTTCCAGCATGAACTGAAAAGCCATTGATATCCTATCTGAGTTCAAACTTTTTAAACAGAATGTAGCTATGCTTCACAGATCAAGTGATTGTCGAACCAGAGTAACAAGCTCTAAAAATACTGATTTCAGTTGGAAATGAGGGATTACAATGAATCAATACCTCTGGCTTATCTGAAGAGGACCAGAAAGGTGCCACAAGGATAGGGAAGGTGCTATAAGATCAACTCCGATTAAGAAAGAATTTTATAATTCACCACCTGGAATTGATGTCCTACAGGCAACAGCTACAGGAATCAATAGATCAGTTCATCAGTAGATGCCACAGTAAGGGCAACAAATGCTATTTTTCAGAAACTGAGCTGTCAGACCTGGTCGAAAAGAGCAAGCAAGCTGTGTGGTAAGTGTGGTTGGTCCCACTCACCACGAAGTTGTCCTGCGTTTCAAGAATTGTGCAAGGTGTGCAGTGTAAAAGGACACTGGGCCCGCTGGTGCAAGAAATAAGGCCTCCAAAGATGCAGCCAGAAGTCATAGTAGGACACAAGCAAACGAAAGACAGGCACAGCAATGGGGCAACATCATCAAGGAAAGCACCAGAAACCTACGTAAACTCAAGCCAATACACAAAGTCCATAGCGAAACAGACCTGAGCCAAGACTCAGAGAGAAGT
The DNA here is from genome assembly GCF_036365525.1 of Heterodontus francisci. Lineage (NCBI taxonomy): Eukaryota > Metazoa > Chordata > Chondrichthyes > Heterodontiformes > Heterodontidae > Heterodontus > Heterodontus francisci. The sequence goes on along the minus strand of NC_090395.1, from coordinate 61,901,743 downwards.
GATTTTCAGCCAAAAGACGAGCAGATGTTCCACATTGTGAACCTGACACATCGGGTTGAATTTTACCAACCTCTTGATGTCGGGGGTCATGGCGGGGGGGCCCCGTAAAATTCTACCGGGAGAGACCTGCCTCGAACCCCAATGCCGAGAAGGCCCTGACGCATTTTACTGGCGGTGGTGGGACATCGGTGCGGTCCCCCCCCCCCACGCCGCTCGGCGGCAGCACCCCAATTACCATATGTAAAGTGCTACTTACCTTTCCTGATTATGCATTCTGCTGCCTGTCGCTCCACCCTTCCACATTTTTCACTGAATGTGCGGCTGTCACGTGCCGCCCCGTTCATGAATATGAAGAGCCGACGGGACATCAGAAATAGGACTACTCGCTCACAGTGCGGGTAAGTCTGGATATACCTGGGTCTCAACTCTGCATACTGGAAGGGAGGTGGGAGGGGGGATGTTATTTCAGGGGGCACATCTGCAGGGAGCCACTGTGATTCCGCCCTCCATGAAGCTTGTCCGCTCTGTTCCACTGATTGCCTCTGTCATTGAAGGAGCAATGGCACTCGAGTCATCCTGTATGTGGGGAGAGTGCCAGAAATGGTAGGGGTGTGAAGCTTATATGTCTGGTGGGCCAATCGATGCAGCTTGTACAATCTTAACGTGGTCATGCACTGCCACTCTTAGTGGGAGTTAAAACAGGCAATGCCATGCCATGCCACATAGTTGATGCATGAAAGCACCAGTCAACATCAATCTCGGCCTTGTTAGGTTCCTTTGAAGAAATGAAGGAACCGAGTTTAATTGCAACTTTGTGATTGAGATGTTTCACCCTGTATGCATTTTCCCATTTCTTGTGAGGATGCATATATACCGCAGGCAAAACCATCAGGCAGTTGCAGCCCACGTAGAGGCCCCCGGTCGTGAGCAGCAGCCCCCAAGGACAGCTCGCCACTACAGATCACTGCGCATCTACAGGCCCAGCATGATATACCTGCAGATGTCAGAGCGCCAGTGTCAGAGGTGACTGCGGATGATGAAAGAGGCGGTGACACATCTCTGTGCCCTGCTCAACAATGACCTGCCGCCCAAGGGCTTCAGGGGATATCCTATGCCTGTGGCCCTCAAAGTGACAGCGGCTCTTAATTTTTACTTCCCTGCATTATTTCAGGGGCCCTCCAGATTCCTTTGTGGGGTCACACGTTAAGCAGTGCACTGCTACATCAGGGAGGTCACCGATGCCCTGTACCGGAAGGCCGGTGACTATATCCGCTTCACGGCGGACCCTGGAAGCCAGGCCCAGAGGGCCATCGGTTTCGGCTCCATCACGGGATTCCTACAGGTGCAAGGCGTCATAGATTGCACCCATGTGGCCATCAAGGCTCCTGCCGGGCGACCAGCAAAATATATAAACCGTAAGGGCTTCCACTCAATCAATGTGCAGCTCGTATGTGATCACCGGAAATGCTTCATGCATATTTGTGCCCGCGTTCCAGGCAGCTGGCATAACGCCTTCATTCCGCGCCATTTCCAGCTGCCGTTGCTGTTTACTGAACTAGTTCAGATGGAGGGGTGGCTTCTTGGAGACAAGGGCTATCTCTTGGAGACATAACTCCTGACACCAGTGAGAGACCCCAGCACTGCTGCAGAGGAGAGATACAACGCCAGCCACGGAGCCACAAGAGCCACCATTGAGCAAGTGATCAGCATGCTGAAAATGCGCCTCCGCTGCCTGGATAGATCGGGTGGTACCCTGCTGTATGAGCCGGAAAGGGTAGCTCACATCATTGCTGTCTGCTGTGCTCTGCACAACTACACACTCAGTGGGTGGGGGGGGGGGGGGAGTCCTTTGCAGGATGAGGACAGATGTGAGCAGGATTCATCCTCGGACGATGAGGACTTACAGCAGGAAATGCACATGGGGGGACAGAGGTGCAGGGTGAGCAGCGAGCTACTGATGCACGGCAGCACCTCATTGATGAAAGGTTCTCCACGCCATAGGAACCACCATTGGCTTTGTACGCCATACAACACCCTCATTCACCTGTTGTGAAGCGGTCCGCATCTGCAACATCTTTGTGTCCACCATTACTGGCAGCAGCAGACTGAGCCATTGGCCATGTTACTGCATCCGTGGAGACGCATATGTGTAATACTGACATGGCAATGATGCTATTCCATACATTGGCACTTCTGAAAGGCCAATGATATAATGGGAGGAGACAGGATTGGTACATGCTGGCACACTTCATTCACACAGTAAAAGCAACACACATGTTAGTGAAGTAGATTTTTATTTCTACCTTTCTACATTGTTGTGTGACCCGTGCAGACCCATTTGTGTCACGACGTTTTTTGGAAATTCTTGCGGATGCTACTTCGCGGTGTCACTTCTGCACTAGCAGCCTGACTGGAGGAAGGTTGCTGATCACATTACCCTTTGGCTGTGGATGATTTTGGCGGTTGTCCTCTGTGCACATGAGACCTGGAGGGCCCTGGCTGTCTGGGGGAATCCTGTGTCACTGCACAACTCTCTGTAGACTTGGTGGCTGCTGGAGTTTGACTCACCGGCGGAGGGGTGGAGGGGCTGGTGGCCACAATGGATGCACCTTGAGGGTGAACCCCAGATATGGTGCGCAGGCTCACCTCCTCCATCTGAAGGCTCATTTGAACCTCTCTGCTCTCCCAGGAAGGACCAGGGGCAGTCTCTAACGTGACTCATCCAAAGCCATTTTCTGGACCCCCTCCACCCCCATCATGGATCACAAGGTCAGAGGCTGCTTAAAATCCAGCCCATTGTGTGGCAGCTGCAAATGGAATTGGAGCTACAAGTACGAGCAAAACACATGGGACTCGTCTCATCTTTTTTGTCTCTGCCTTGAGTTGCTACTGAGCCGTGAGATTTTCAGAAGAGGCAGGTAAACCTCTGGCTAAAGTGGGGTAAATTTTGACTCTTGTGGCTGTTTCCTGCCAAACTTTGAGGTTAGGTCTATCTTATTCATGATTTATATTCAGTGAATCATTTAGTGAATAAACAGAAAGGCACCACTGAAATATTCAGTAGAAGTTTCCATTATATACTGAGTTTTAAAACCAGTTTCATCTTACAGCTAATAATTATTGATAATTATCATTAATTGGGAGGACAATCTGGATTTATTAATTTTCCAATCAGCCATGTGCTATTAAACAGTATTTTATCAGAAATTAAGGTTGCATATTTTACAATGTTGGACTCATTTTTCTGTTTATTCCAATTTTGTAAATTACCGAATAAATACTTGAGAGGCATAACAGACTGTATTTGATATTATAGCATGCCAGTTATCGTGTTTCCACACCATTTTTGGTCTTTCTTCCATTCATGACAGAACACAGGCACCATTTCAGAACTCCACAGAAGCACATTGAAATATGTTGGTAAAAGATTGATGAGGGTCTAGGAGCCCTGCTTGCAGTTACTACATTTGAATTGTCTTACGGAATGGAATGACTTCAACGGTAAATCCCTGCAAAGACTGGGGGGGGGGGGGGGGGGGGGTGGTGCATTTATTTATTTCTGGGAAATGATACACTCAGGACATTCCTCACATATCTGACTGTTCCTATTACATAGAATGTACAGCACAGAAACCGACCATTTGTCCTGACTGCTCCACACCAGTATTTATGCTCCACACGTACCTCCTTCCATCCTTCTTTTTCTAATCCTATCAGCATGCCATCTATTCCTTTCTCCCTCATGCATTTATCTAGCTTCCCTTAAATGCATCTATGCTATTTGCCTCAACAATTACTTGTGGTAGCGAGATCCACATGCTAACCACTCTATAACTAAAGATGTTTCTCCTGAATTCCCTATTGGATTTATTACTCACTATTTTATATTTATGGCCCCTAGCTCAGTTCTCCCCATAAAAGGAAACATATTCTTATTCTATACATGTACCCTATCAAAACCTCTTGACCAGAAGGAAAACTCCCTTTTTAGTGAGCTTCATCGGAGAATGCAAACTGAATCTTCGGCCATGTTGGATTCTTGCCTTGGGTACTTCACATATGTTTTGTCCCTAAAATGTTGCCTGACCAATTGCCCACTTCAGTATACTGTTATAGAAAATGGCATGATCCAAGGGTCTAATGAGAGGGAGGAACTGAAGGAAATCAGTATTAGTAAAAAAAAGTGCTAGGGAAATTAATGGGGTTAAAGGCTGACAAATCCCCAGGGCCCGATAATCTACATCCCAGAATACTAAAGGAAGTGGCCCTGGAAATAGTGGATGCATTGGTGGTCATCTTCCAAAATTCTATAGACTCTGGAGCAATTCCTACAGATTGGAGGGTGGCAAATGTAACCCCACTATTTTAAAAAGGAGGGAGAGAAAAAACAGGGAACTATAGACCAGATAGCCTTACATCAGTAGTGGTGAAGATGCAAGAGTCTATTATAAAGAATGTGATAGCAGAACCCCTGGAAAGCATAAACGGGATTGGGCAAAGTCAGCATGGGTTTATGAAAGGGAAATCATGCTTAACAAATCTACTGGAGTTTTTTGAGGATGTAACTAGTAGAATAGATAAGGGAGAACCAGTAGATGTGGTGTATTTGGATTTTCAGAAGGCTTTTGATAAGGTCCCACATAATAGGTTACTGTGCAAAATTAAAGCACATGGGATTGGGGGTAATATACTGGCATGGATTGAGAATTGGTTGACAGACAGGAAGCAGAGAGTAGGAATAAATGGGTCTTTTTTCGGCTGGCAGTCAGTGACTAGTGGGGTACCGCAGGGATCAGTGCTTGGGCACCAGCTTTTCACAATATATATTAATGACTTGGGTGAGGGAACTAAATGTAACATTTCCAGGTTTACAGGTGACACAAAGCTGGAGGGGAATGTGAGCTGTGAGGAGGATGCAAAGAGGCTCCAATGTGATTTGGACAAGTTGGGTGAGTGGGCAAATGCATGGCAGATGCAGTATAACATGGATAAATGTGAGGTTATCCACTTTGGTTGTAAAAACAGAAAGGCAGATTATTATCTGAATAGTGATAGATTGGGAAAGGGGGAGGTGCAACGAGACCTGGGTGTCCTTGTACACCAGTCGCTGAAAGCAAGCATCTGAGTACAGGAGAAAGCATGTCTTACTGCAGTTATACAGGGTCTTGTGAGCAGTTTTGGTCTCCTTATCTGAGGAAGGATGTTCTTGCCATGGAGGGAGTGCGAAGAAGATTTACTAGGCTGATTCCTGGGATGGCAGGGTTGACGTATGAGGAGAGATTGGGTCGACTAGGCCTATATTCACTAGAGTTTAGAAGAATGAGAGGGGATCTCATAGAAACCTATAAAATTCTCACAGACTAGACAGGCTAGATGCAGGGAGGATGTTTCCGATAGCTGGGGAGTCCAGAACCAGGGGTAACAGTCTCAGGATACGGGGTCTGCCATTTAGAACCGAGATGAGGAGAAATTTCTTCACTCAGAGGGTGGTGAATCTGTGGAATTCTCTACTGCAGAAGGCAGTGGAGGCCAAGTCATTAAATATATTCAAGAGGAGATAGATATATTTCTTAATGTCAAAGGGATCAAGGGATATAGGGAGAAAGCAGGAACAGGGTATTGAATTAGACCATCAGCCATGATCTTTTTTGAATGGCGGAGCAGGCCCCAAGGGCCGAATGGTCTACTCCTGCTCCTATTTTCAATGTTTCTATGAATGGGGAATTCCTGCATGTCTGGTTATTTCCATGTTCACAAATTAAACCAAATAACAACGACACAATCAGCACTGAACAGTATATGGCACAAGCAGGGATTTGCATCGTGATACATCACTAAAGACACAGAAACATTGCAAATAACTATTCACTAAATTGACAAACCAAGGCATGAAATAAACAGCTATTTAATAATCATATTGAAATTAAAAATTCTTGAAAACCATTTTAACTGGTATCAGATAATGCTAAGAAAAGCATGGCAGAGGCCATCAGCAACAGCATGCAAATACTATTCAAATGACAAATTTGAATAATTTATGGCATTTAAAAATTTTTTTATGAGGCAAAATGTGCCAGGTGATTGAAGAATCAACCCTTGCAAACTTCCTACTGCGTCTCTCCAAACACTCCCTTCTGACACTGCCTGAAATTCATCTCTCACAACGGTTCTCAAGAATTGGATATCGTAACATGGGGCTAAGTGTTTGCAATTTAAGAAACTGGAGTGAGATTTCCCACAGAAAATGTTAACGTTCTCCATGACCTCAGACCTCTATGAAGCAACCAAAGTAAAATACTGATACAGTGTTTGGGATAAAAGCCAACAAAATAGGTTACTACTTACTGACTATATTTTTTTTACACAAAGAAAACAATCCAGCCACAATTTGAAGAAAAAGATTAAAAATTAATTTCCTTTTGTAATTTATTTAGTTACTTTTGAATATACCTGTTCAGGGAACTTTCCACAGTATTGATCCAATTGCTGGTCTCTACAATGTTCTGAGACAGGAATATGAGGGTAATTTCACTGATCGTGTGCCCCTAGCAAGGAACTGTGCTAAAAAGCAGTGTGAGTTGGAGATTTGGTAGCACAATTGTTATGAAGGTGCTTTTTTTGTAACATTTTGTTTGAGGATTTGTGTGTTAGAATTGTGGAGATGGATTCAATGAAGAACTGAAGAAATTCCATAGATGTTGAACTTTGTTTTTTTAGGAAGGACACTTGAGTTCTTGTTTCAAAACAGCTTTCATTGGAAGTCACATGCCTTAAGCTCAATAAACAACAGACACCTTGGCGACATGAAGATGATTACAGAGAAGTGACATGTCATGATTTATGAGGATCAGGAGGTTCAGACTTCCTGTTTGGTTTCACTTCTGAGATATTGTTTTGGTTCATTTGGCGTGTGGACTGTGTTTGAAACTGTTGGAGATCAACCTGCCAAGTGAGAAACACCCAGCTTGCCTCCTTCCTCTTGTCTCTGTGAAATGCCGCATTTCTCCTGAGGAGCACCTGGAAACCTTGTTGGAATAATTCTCAATGCTGTCCAAAAAGAACTGCTCCAGAAAAGATCCCAGTGGCCTGTCTACGTGTACTCGGATTCTGGACTATATACCATTTCAGGACACAACATATCACAACCATTTTCTTCAAGAATTAACAAGTATTTGGCCAAAGTTTTTTGTTGTAAAAGCTCTGCAGAGAAAATCTCTATTTTTCGGTTAACTGGTGCGTGTGTGTGTGGCTAAGGTAAAAAGGGAACTTTCATATTTCAATCTGTGTGTTAATGCTTTGCTTCATTACTGGTTATGTCTTGTTTTATAATAAACTGATAGTTTTGTTGTTTATTAAAGAAACCTGGTTGGTGTATTTTATTCTGTGGTAAAGAGTAGAGTCTATGATTGACCGTATCGGTAACTGGGTAAACATTTAAATATATGTTGTGACCTGTGGAGAAGTGGAACTAGAAAAGCCAGTGCACTCCTCCTGCCTTGGTCACAACACAATATTGTAGTTCTATGTATAAGCTGCTGTCCCTTAAAACCATGGTTTGCATCTGGAATTGTTTGATTGGCGAATTTACCTGTGGTCTGCTTATGGTATGTGTACACCTGCTATCTGCCACAATCTTTTACAACCTGAAAAAAATGACTAAAATAATCTTTTGAATGAAATATTAATATGAAGGCTCACATGCCTCTTCAAATGGACATTAAAGATCCAATAGCTTTACCCAAAGCAGAGCAGGGAGTTCTTCTGGTGGCCAGGGCAATGTTCCTTGCTTAATCAATACCACTAAAGAAAGAGTAACTCGTCCTTTATTTCAGTGCTATGTGTTAGATGTTACTGGTACAAATTAGCTACTGTCTTTGCCTACATAAGTTACTGCAGTCACTGCACTTTACACTAAAGCAGCTTAATATGTGAAGTGCTTTGAGAGGTTACAAAGACACGTGAACGCGAATATTTCCCTCTTAAAATGTAAAAAAAACAAGCAGCAAACACCCATTACTTATGTTCTTGATTTAAACTTGGCTTTCACATGAATTACACTAAAAGGTGGCTTGCAGCCTCAAAACAAACTTAGTAAATGTGAATATCAAGGGCTGAATTTTCCCAGCCCCATGGAGACGGGGTTGGAGGTGGGGGTGGAAAAAATAGAGGATGGCTAAGTCCCCAGCTAAGGGCAATTTTGCAAGAACCTTCCCACCAGCAGAGTGCCCCCCCTCCACCCCCCCCTCCACCGCATGCGGATACTGTCAGCTCATTGGAGGCGGTCTCCCTGCAGCAGACCAGGGATTGCACCAAGCCAGAGGCTCCATACCCCAGTTATGGGGCCGTGCTGGTGAAAGGCTACATCTGCGGCTGCATCTGAGCCTGCGGAGGAGTTTCCCCTCCATCCCGATGTCCTTATCAGCTTCGGGAGTCTTCAGTGCAGCCCTCTGTATTGGCCAGCAAGGGTGCCTCCATACCGAGGTGCTCTCACAGATTCTGAACTGCCTCAGCAGTGCCCACCTCTCCAGGTGGGGCTACCGAGGCTTCAGAGTTGCCAGCCCTCTGATTGGGCCTGCATTATCGGGAGCCCAGATGCCATCCTTAATAGGACAGCAAACGTGGAGGTGGCCAATTAAGAGACTACTTCCCGGAAGAACAAAGAACAAAGAACAAGGAAAATTACAGCACAGGAACAGGCCCTTCGGCCCTCCAAGCCTGCGCCGCTCCAAATCCTCTCTCTAAACCTGTCGCCTATTTTCTAAGGGTCTGTATCTCTTTACTTCCTGCCCATTCATGTATCTGTCTAGATACATCTTAAAAGACGCTTTCGTGCCCGCGTCTACCACCTCCGCTGGCAATGCGTTCCATGCACCCACCACCCTCTGCGTAAAGAACTTTCCACGCATATCTTCCCTAAACTTTTCCCCCCTCACTTTGAACTCGTGTCCCCTTGTAATTGAATCCCCCACTCTGGGAAAAAGCTTCTTGCTATCCACCCTGTCAATACCTCTCATGATTTTGTGCACCTCAATCAGGTCCCCCCTCAACCTCCGTCTTTCTAATGAAAATAATCCTAATCTACTCATCCTCTCTTCATAGCTAGCGCCCTCCATACCAGGCAACATCCTGGTGAACCTCCTCTGCACCCTCTCCAAAGCATCCACATCCTTTTGGTAATGTGGCGACCAGAACTGCACGCAGTATTCCAAATGTGGCCGAACCAAAGTCCTATACAACTGTAACATGACCTGCCAACTCTTGTACTCAATACCCCGTCCGATGAAGGAAAGCATGCCGTATGCCTTCTTGACCACTCTATTGACCTGCGTTGCCACCTTCGGGGAACAATGGACCTGAACACCCAAATCTCTCTGTACATCAATTTTCCCCAGGACTTTTCCATTTACTGTATAGTTCACTCTTGAATTGGATCTTCCAAAATGCATCACATCGCATTTGCCCTGATTGAACTCCATCTGCCATTTCTCTGCCCAACTCTCCAGTCTATCTATATTCTGCTGTATTCTCTGACAGTCCCCTTCACTATCTGCTACTCCACCAATCTTAGTGTCGTCTGCAAACTTGCTAATCAGACCACCTATACTTTCCTCCAAATCATTTATGTATATCACAAACAACAGTGGTCCCAGCACGGATCCCTGTGGAACACCACTGGTTACACGTCTCCATTTTGAGAAACTCCCTTCCACTGCTACTCTCTGTCTCCTGTTGCCCAGCCAGTTCTTTATCCATCTAGCTAGTACACCTTGGACCCCATGCGCCTTCACTTTCTCCATCAGCCGACCATGGGGAACCTTATCAAACGCCTTACTGAAGTCCATGTATACGACATCTACAGCCCTTCCCTCATCAATCAACTTTGTCACTTCCTCAAAGAATTCTATTAAGTTGGTAAGACATGACCTTCCCTGCACAAAACCATGTTGCCTATCACTGATAAGCCCATTTTCTTCCAGATGGGAATAGATCCTATCCCTCAGTATCTTCTCCAGCAGCTTCCCTACCACTGACGTCAGGCTCACCGGTCTATAATTACCTGGATTATCCCTGCTACCCTTCTTAAACAAGGGGACAGCATTAGCAATTCTCCAGTCCTCCGGGACCTCACCCATGTTTAAGGATGCTGCAAAGATATCTGTCAAGGCCCCAGCTATTTCCTCTCTCGCTTCCCTCAGTAACCTGGGATAGATCCCATCCGGACCTGGGGACTTGTCCACCTTAATGCCTTTTAGAATACCCAACACTTCCTCCCTCCTTATGCCGACTTGACCTAGAGTAATCAAACATCTGTCCCTAACCTCAACATCCGTCATGTCCCTCTCCTCGGTGAATACCGATGCAAAGTACTCATTTAGAATCTCACCCATTTTCTCTGACTCCACGCATAACTTTCCTCCTTTGTCCTTGAGTGGGCCAATCCTTTCTCTAGTTACCCTCTTGCTCCTTATATATGAATAAAAGGCTTTGGGATTTTCCTTAACCCTGTTTGCTAAAGATATTTCATGACCCCTTTTAGCCCTCTTAATTCCTCGTTTCAGATTGCGCCTACAATCCCGATATTCTTTCAAAGCTTCGTCTTTCTTCAGCCGCCTAGACCTTATGTATGCTTCCTTTTTCCTCTTAGCTAGTCTCACAATTTCACCTGTCACCCATGGTTCCCTAATCTTGCCATTTCTACCCCTCATTTTCACAGGAACATGTCTCTTCTGCACGCTAATCAACCTCTCTTTAAAAGCCTTCCACATATCAAATGTGGATTTACCTTCAAACAGCTGCTCCCAATCTACATTCCCCAGCTCCTGCCGAATTTTGGTAAAGTTGGCCTTCCCCCAATTTAGCACTCTTCCTTTAGGACCACTCTCGTCTTTGTCCATGAGTATTCTAAAACTTACGGAATTGTGATCACTATTCCCAAAGTAGTCCCCTACTGAAACGTCAACCACCTGGCCAGGCTCATTCCCCAACACCAGGTCCAGTATGGCCCCTTCCCGAGTTGGACTATTTACATACTGCTGTAGAAAACCCTCCTGGATGCTCCCTACAAATTCTGCTCCATCTAGACCTCTAACACTAAGTGAATCCCAGTCAATGTTGGGAAAATTAAAATCTCCTATCACCACCACCCTGTTGCTCCTACAGCTTTCCATAATCTGTTTACATATTTGTACCTCTATCTCACGCTCGCTGTTGGGAGGCCTGTAGTACAGCCCCAACATTGTTACCGTACCCTTCCTATTTCTGAGTTCTGCCCATATTGCCTCACAGCTCGAGTCCTCCATAGTGCCTTCCTTCAGCACAGCTGTGATATCCTCTTTGACCAGTAATGCAACTCCTCCACCCCTTTTACCTCCCTCTCTATCCCGCCTGAAGCATCGGTATCCTGGGATATTTAGTTGCCAATCATGCCCTTCCCTTAACCAAGTCTCAGTAATAGCAATAACATCATACTCCCAGGTACTAATCCAAGCCCTAAGTTCATCTGCCTTACCTATTACACTTCTTGCATTAAAACAAATACACCTCAGACCACCAGTCCCTTTGCTTTCATCATCTGCTCCCTGCCTACTCTTTCCCTTAGTCACGCTGACTTAATTATCTAGTTCCTTACAGGCTTTAATTACTACATCCTTACTCTCCACTGACCTCATTTGGTTCCCATCCCCCTGCCACATTAGTTTAAACCCTCCCCAACAGCGTTAGCAAAAGCACCCCCAAGGACATTGGTTCCAGTCCGGCCCAGGTGTAGACCGTCCAATTTGTAATAGTCCCACCTCCCCCAATGTCCCAAAAATCTGAACCCCTCCCTCCTGCACCATCTCTCAAGCCACGCATTCATCCTGACTATTCTTTCATTTCTACTCTGACTATCACGTGGCACTGGTAGCAATCCTGAGATTACTACCTCTGAGGTCCTACTTTTTAACTTGGCTCCTAACTCCCTAAATTCTGCTTGTAGGACCTCATCCCGTTTTTTACCTATATCATTGGTGCCTATGTGCACAATGACAACTGGCTGTTCACCCTCCCCCTTCAGAATGTTCTGCAGCCGATCTGAGACTTCCCTGACCCGTGCACCTGGGAGGCAACATACCATTCGGGAGTCTCGTTTTCGACCACAGAACCGCCTATCTACTCCCCTTACAATCGAATCCCCTATGACTATAGCCCTTCCACTCTTTTTCCCGCCCTTCTGAACAGCAGAGCCAGCCACGGTGCCATGAACCTGGCTACTGCTGCCTTCCCCTGGTGAGCCATCTCCCTCAACAGTATCCAAAACGGTATACCTGTTGTGGAGGGAGATGACTGCAGGGGACACCTGCGCTGCCTTCCTGCTCTTTCTCTGCCTTTTGGTCACCCATTCCCTTTCTCCCTCAGCAATCTTAATCTGCGGAAGGTTACGCTGCCAGCCACATTACTGGCAAGGGTGGGCTCGGGACCCCCATTTGGTCCCGATGTCAGGGTCCTGAAGCTCGCAGGATAATCCAGGCCTAAATGTCTTGACTATGTGATACCCTTAACTGTAATGGCAGTAAAGAAGTTCTCAGGATATAGATGTCTGCCTGTAATTTGCTGCCTAATTAATAGTGTGGCCTAAAGATTGCAATCGGTGTAGAGGGTCACTGTAATTCAGGATAATGTAGGAATGTAGCATAACATACATACCATGATTGGTCTCTTTAGTGATCCACATAGGACAGTCGTGAATGGAGACTTCTGGGGCTGAGTTTTCATTTTGGGGTCAGGGACCCAATACCTGGAATATTTCCTGGCCCAGACCCCGCGTCATGACGCAACGCTATTTTGAAATGCAAACAGCTTAATTGGCCCGGGGGTGAGCTCGGCGCCCAACTAATGGTACCGGAGCAGTCAGCAGGCAGGACCCAGTAATGGTGGGCCTTTTGAAAAGCTGAATGGCAGCCATGACTGGGCTTGCTGTTCACTGAAGCAATGGAGCAGCAGGGATCTCAGAGAGCCAGTGCTGGTATGGGCAGGCGTGCCCAGGGAGCACCACAATTTTCGGATGCCTCCCTTGAGGCTTTAATGGCAGATAGGAGAGATGTTCTTTTCCCAGGGTCTTGAAGAAGTCTGCCTAGAGACGCAAAGTGGACCTGGATGGAGGTCAGCAGCCGGGGAGTCACCAGAAGGATGTGGGTCCAGTGTTGGATGAGATTCAATGACTTGATAAGGTCTGGAAAGCTGAATGACCAGCAGCATCCAGGTAACAAAAGGGGACAACACTGAGGGGCACAGCAGTTCATGTAAATGTCATGCTGGAAGAGATGAGGGAGGGCAGCCTACTCATGATGCATTTTCCTCTCAACCTGCAGGAAAAGAGAGTCCACAACGCATGGGAAATGGATTGAAGGGATGGTGGTTTGGCTGACCTCTACACTCTGACCCCGATGGAGGAGGCAGCACTGGAGATCGCCAGGGCGCCAATACATCAGTCCGTGGGGGATGGCGAGACGGGAGGCCGTGAACAGCAGGGTCTATCCTGAGGTAAAGGGCGTGGAGGAGACTCCTGCCCAATGCTAGCTGTGGATCTTTTGACTGTTGTCATCTAAGGGGTTGGTTGTGCTGGGGTCCTTGTTGCGGAGGATGAATTCTCATTTCCATTTTCGTGTGTTTCCCACAGGGCCAGTTGCAAAGGGGGAGGAGAGTGCACAAGCACAATTGTTGCCACCCTCCCCGGTGGGGGAGAGTCAACGGAACTAGCACCGTTACATCATACCTCGGCACTTTCCACCAGTGCTGATGCACTCACCTCTGTTAAGTCCCAAAGTAGTGTAGAACAGGAAGCACTGGATGAACCTTACACCACGTGTGAGCAGGAGGAGGAGGGTGAAGCAGAGTCAGTTGTGGGCAGTTCCCTTGGAGGACAGAGGACAGGCACAATGATGCTCCACTGGGTGAAGATACTGGGCCTCGAATGTCACAAACGAGGTAGGTCTTCCGCGAGAACCAGAGGCAGATAAGATCCCATTTGTCAGAGTTCTCTGGGGCTCTGAGGAGCCAGGGGCAGGCAATGGTGGAGTCCCTGCAGTGCCTGTTCTCTGTCATGACTCAGGGATTTGATCGCATGAGCTCCTCCATTGAGAGATTGGGCAACCTCTTGCAGAGTCATATGCAGCACTACCTGAATGGATGGATGAGCACTGCACTGATATGCACAGAAAGATTGAGACTCTCTGCAGCATAAACTGCTCAATGTTGCCGATGGCGCAGAGATACTGGGAGAGGATGCCAGCTGCATCCCAGTCGGTGGCCTCATTCAGCATTCAAGGGCACCAGGAAAGAGTTGAGAAGGCCAAGTGGCTGATGAGCTGCTGACTGTGAGATGCCACCTAGATCCGCAGCTGATCCCTGGAACAACCCGAAAGCATAAAAATTCAGGCCAATAGTGACCTTGACGGCTGCAGGTAGCTGACTCTTGGGTGTTTTTTCAATTCTTTCACGGGATGTGGACGTTGCTGGCTAGGCCAGTATTTGTTGCCCATCCCTAATTACTCTTGATAACTGAGTAGTTTGGGGGCAGTTAAGAATCAACCACATTGCTGTGGGTCTGAGTCACATGTAAGCCAGACTCAGTAAGGACATCAGATTTCCTTCCCTAAAGAACAATAGTGAACCAGATGTTTTTTTTAATGACAATCATGATAGTTTCATATCACCATTATTGAGACTATCTTTCAATTCCAGATTTTTAATAATGAATTGAATTTACTAATTAATTGAATTTAAATCCCACCAGCTGCCACGGTAGGATTTGAACCCGTGTTCCCAGGACATTAGCCTGGGCCTCTGGATTACTAGTTCAGTGACATTACCAATATGTCATCGCCTCCCCACCAGATGTCTTGGGTAGCGTCTTCTTCCTTTTGCAGCCTCCTGTTATGTTCTTCTGGCCTCCTCCTGTCCAGGAGTTTGCATCTGCTGCAGCTCATCCTGGCTGCTCTGTCCAATGCCAGCGTAGCTTGGTCCCAACTCAGCTCCCTCAACTGGGGCTCGTTCCTTCACCAGGCCTTCCTCTGCCAACCCCAGCTGCCCAAGTGATGCCAGCAGCCTCACGTCCCTCCCCAGATTCCTACCACTCACCACTCACAAATGCAAGTCTTTCAGCTCCAGCAACGGCTATTCTGTGGCACTGTTTGAGTAGCTGAAGCTCAAACAAAGAACAAAGAACAGTACAGCACAGGAACAGGCCATTCGGCCCTTCAGGCCTACGCCAATCTTGATGCCTGCCTAAACTAAAACCTTCTGCACTTCTGGGGACCGTATCCCTCTATTCCCATCCTATTCATGTATTTGTCAAGATGCCTCTTAAACGTCGCTATCGGACCTGCTTCCACCACCTCCCCCGGCAGCAAGTTCCAGGCACTCACCACCCTCTGTGTAAAGAACTTACCTCGCACATCCCCTCTAAACTTTGCCCCTCGCATCTTAAACCTATGTCCCCTAGTAACTGACTCTTACACCCTGGGAAAAAGCTTCTGACTATCCACTCTGTCCATGCCGCTCATAACTTTGTAAACCTCGATCATGTAGCCCTTCCACCTCCGTCGTTCCAGTGAAAACAATCCGAGTTTATCCAACCTCTCCCCTTGGCTAATACCCCCCAGACCAGGCAACATGCTGGTAATCCTCTTCTGTACCCTCTCCAAAGCCTCCACGTCCTTCTGGTAGTGTGGTGACCAGAATTGCACGTAATATTCTAAGTGTGGCCTAATTGAAGTTCTGTACAGCTGCAACATGACTTGCCAATTTTTATACTCAATGCCCCGACCGATGAAGGCAAGCATGCCGTATGCCTTCTTGACTACCTTATCCACCTGCGTTGCCACTTTCAGTGACCTGTGGACCTGTACGCCCAGAACTCTCTGCCTGTCAATACTCCTAAGGGTTCTGCCATTTACTGTATACTTCCCACCTGCATTAGACCTTCCCAAATGCACATTTGTCCGGATTAAACTCCATCTGCCATTTCTCCGCCCAAGTCTCCAACCGATCTATATCCTGCTGTATCCTCTGACAATCCTCATCACTATCCGCAACTCCACCAACCTTTGTGTCGTCCGCAAACTTACTAATCAGACCAGCTACATTTTCCTCCAAATCATTTATATATACCACAAAGAGCAAAGGTCCCAGCACTGATCCCTGCGGAACACCACTAGTCACATCCCTCCATTCAGAAAAGCACCCTTCCACTGCTGCCCTCTGTCTTCAATGACTGAGCCAGTTCTGTATCCATCTTGCCAGCTCACCTCTGATCCCGTGTGACTTCACCTTTTGTACCAGTCTGCCATGAGGGACCTTGTCAAAGGCTTTACTGAAGTCCATATAGATAACATCCACTGCCCTTCCTTCATCAATCATCTTTGTTATTTCCTCAAAAAACTCAATCAAATTAGTGAGACACGACCTCTCCTTCACAATGAGATGACTGAGACTATCTACACTCCCTTCCCTAGGCTTATCATCCACCAAGTCCTTCTCTTTGGTGAATACTGATGCAAAGTACTCATTTAGTACCTCGCCCATTTCCTCTGGCTCCACACATAGATTCCCTTCTCTGTCCTTGAGTGG
Organism: Heterodontus francisci; assembly: GCF_036365525.1. Taxonomy (NCBI): domain Eukaryota; kingdom Metazoa; phylum Chordata; class Chondrichthyes; order Heterodontiformes; family Heterodontidae; genus Heterodontus; species Heterodontus francisci. The sequence continues at coordinate 61,885,135 of NC_090395.1, read as the reverse complement.
GCCAACCCTTTCCCTAGTTACCCTCTTGCTCTTTATATACGTATAAAAAGCCTTGGGATTTTCCTTAATCCTGTTTGCCAATGACTTTTCATGACCCCTTTTAGCCCTCCTGACTCCTTGCTTAAGTTCCTTCCTACTGTCTTTATATTCCTCAAGGGATTCGTCTGTTCCTAGCCTTCCAGCCCTTATGAATGCTTCCTTTTTCTTTTTGACTAGGCTCACAATATCCCGCCTTATCCAAGGTTCCCAAAACTTGCCAAACTTATCCTTCTTCCTCACAGGAACATGCCTGTCCTGGATTCTAATCAACTGACATTTGAAAGACTCCCACATGTCAGATGTTGATTTACCCTCAAACAGCCGCCCCCAATCTAAATTCTTCAGTTCCTGCCTAATATTGTTATAATTAGCCTTCCCCCAATTTAGCACCTTCACCCAAGGACTACTCTTATCCTTATCCACAAGTACCTTAAAACTTATGGAATTTTGGTCACTGTTCCCGAAATGCTCCCCAACTGAAACTTCGACCACCTGGCTGGGCTCATTCCCCTATACCAGGTCCAGAATGGCCCCATCCCTAGTTGGACTATCGACCTATTGTTTCAAGAAGCCCTCCTGGATGATCCTTACAAATTCTGCCCCATCCAAGCCCCTAGCACTAAGTGAGTCCCAGTCAATACAGGGAAAGTTAAAATCACCCACCAATACAACCCTGTTACCTTTACATCTTTCCAAAATCTGTCTACATATCTGCTCCTCTACCTCCCGCTGGCTGTTGGGAGGCCTGTAGAAAACCCCCAACATAGTGACTGCACCCTTCCTATTCCTGAGCTCCACCCATATTGCCTCGCTGCACGACCCCTCCGAGGTGTCCTCCCGCAGTACAGCTGTGATATTCTCCTTAACAAGTAATGCAACTCCCCCACCCCTTTTACATCCCCCACTATCCCGCCTGAAGCTTCTAAATCCTGGAACATTTAGCTGCCAATCCTGTCCTTCCCTCAACCAAGTCTCTGTAATAGCAACAACATCATAGTTCCAAGTACTAATCCAAGCTCTAAGTTCATCTGCCTTACCTGTTATAGTTCTCGCATTGAAACAAATGCACTTCAGATCACCAGTCCCGCTGTGCTCCGCAACATCTACCTGCCTGATCTTCCTCTTAGTCTAACTGGCCTTATTTACTAGCTCCCCCTCATTTATTTCACTTGCTGTCCTACTGCTCTGGTCCCCATCCCCCTGCCACACTAGTTTAAACCGTCCCGAGTGATGCTAGCAAACCTCGCAGCCTGGATATTAGTGCCCCTCCAGTTTAGAAGCAACCCGTCCTTCTTGTACAGGTCCCCTCTGTCCCTGAAGAGATCCCAATGGTCCAGATATCTGAAACCCTCCCTTCTACACCAGCTATTCAGCCACGTGTTTAGCTGCACTATCTTCCTATTTCTAGCCTCACTGGCACGTGGCACAGGGAGTAATCCCGAGATTACAACCCTAGAGGTCCTGTCTTTTAACTTTCTACCTAACTCCCTAAACTCCCCCTGCAGGACATCGTCACTCTTCCTGCCTATGTCGTTGGTACCGCTGTGTACCACAACCTCTGGCTGTTCACCCTCCCCCTTCAGAATGCCCCCTGTCCGTTCAGAGACATCCTTGACCCTGGCACCAGGGAGGCAACATACCATCCTGGAGTCTCTTTCACGTCCACAGAAGCTCCTATCTGTGCCCCTGACTATAGAGTCCCCTATAACTTCTGCGCTCATCCTGTGCTTCTACGATATGTTAAACAGCTCTTCCCAAATCCACAAAATACCGCGGATGTTGGAAATCTGAAATAAAAACAGAAATGCTGGAAATACTCAGCAGGTCTGACAGCATCTGTGGACCGAGAACCAGAGTTAACATTTCAGGTCTGTGACCTTTCATCAGAACTGGCAAAGGTTAGAAATGTAATAGGTTTTATGCAAGTGAAGTGGGGTGGGGGTTTGCATTCCAGAGGCAGCAGGGCCAAATGCCAACCTCAGAAAATGGGATTTTCAAATCATGCATGCACTCAGTCCCTCACCAACTGGTATTTAAAATTCAGACCCTGTTCCCTAGCACACACAATGTATGATATACCTCAGTTAATGTTAACAATGGTTAGGAAATACCTAGGGGACAAACTATATTCCAGAACATCGTCTCCGGCATTCAACCTGGATAAGCAAAAACAGTGAAGGGCTGGCAGAGATGTAAGTTAGTATCAAAGGTGTACTTTCATGTTTCAGTATCATGCTACCCCTTACTTTTACTGGGCCAGGCACAGCAACTTGTGGGGTAGTATTCTGTGGAGACAAGAAACAGGATCTACTAGGTCGCAACAGCAGAGATGTGTCACCTTCAATGGGAAGATGACCCGACAACCTCTGTGATCCCGAATTCACTGCCAGTGGCTGTTAAAATCACCATGGCTGTCAATTTTTATGCTTTCAGTTTCTTCTAAATACTTAAAGGGGAAAAATTTGCTTGGCTTGGGCAAAGAGCAGGGGAGTGCGACTAATTGAATCACTCATTCTGTGCTGTATCATTCTATGATTCGATGATTCCTTCTAGGCTGCTACGGGGGATATTTATGGCATCATTGAGTTCACTACTCATAGGTGCATTAGGGAGATGACTAATGTTTATTAAGCAGAGCCAACGCCTTTACAATATTTGTCACTAAACAGCAGCATCGGAAGATGACTGCATAATTCAATCACACTGCTGACTCGCCAGGAGTACAAGAGGTGATTGATTGATTAGACCCTTGTAGCCATTTGGGTCTAAGTCTAGAACGCAAAGGCTTCCATGAACAGAAAGGGTTGTACACACTCAATATCTACCGGGTCTATGAGCACCAGAACAGAATCATACAGGCCGATACTTAGTTGCCCAGCAGCTCGTAAGATCATTTATTTTCTGCCAATCTTGGAAGGAGAATGCTTCTTCAGTCTTGACTAATGGCATTATGATGGCAGCCACTGGTAGAATCTCAGTACAATGAGGCCCACACAACCCCCAGGATCATTATCGAGTGTACAGTTAACATCCTGACACAGTGTTTTAAATGTCTGGAGATATCAGGGATCATATTACTGTACAACTCCCACAGGGACTCCTGGATCATTGTCAGATATTGAATGCCCCCTGGTTTTGCTTTGCCAAAAGGCCTAAAAGTGGAGGAAAAAGACAGAATCCAGAAGGTACACCAAATCAAGAGGACGTCACGGAAATGAGGAAGTAGCTCCTGAAAGATCAGTGTAGCTTAGAAGCCTGGTGCAATCTGCACTAATACAAGGCTCATTTGGGTAAGTGTCCGAGAAGCATTTAAAGAGCTACACCAAAGAGATCAGTTCAAAACCCATCTGATGTATTATCCTCAGTGCTTCATCCACCAGCGTCAATGCCCATTTTTTAATATGACCATTATTCTGAACAACCGCATTTTCACTACAGTGCACAATTTGTTGAGTAAATTGATGAATGTCAATGTGCTTTGCAACTTATTCTAAGTGATTCCTGACTTCAGGTTTCACTGAGAACTTCTCCGATTGTATTATTCGGCTCCCTGCATTTGAGTCAGCCATGTCGAAGACTGTGGTAGCTGCTATGTGCTTTCAGGCATCTCCTCTCATGCCTGGTGCACCAGGTGTTTTAGGATCATAGTATGAAGCTTTGAAGCCTTGGAATTGCAGCTTACAATGCCTCTCCTGTAAGACTGGTTTACTCACCCTTTAACGCCCAATTTTACAGCAATCTGGTTCAGTAAACAGCCAGCTTGACTTTCCTTCTGCTATTTCAGGTGCTTACCTGCCTCCTAATGATAGTTCGCAGCTAATTAAGAGGCTTACTGTTTCTCATTTTTCATTGGCTGGCAAAAGGTGTGAGAGATATAACTCACATGCCAGCTCATAAACTGAAAACAGAAAAAATGCTCAAAAATTTTTTAATAACCCATAGTTTGCTCCTGAATGATGTATCAACAATTTCTAAGCTTGTGCCTCCAAATGCTCTTGAACATCCAAATCTATCCCTAATGGATTGTCATTTATGCTGGAATGGGTTCAGAGAGCAATGTAAGTGAGGAAAGGAAAGTCATAGTGATGCTGGAAATTGTGCTTTTGCATTAAGAATAAGAATAAGAATGATAATGAGAAAAGAAAACAAGAAAAAAAATATTGAATTATCTGGGTAGAGCACAGGAAACAGGATGAAGGCAGAGTCCGGGGCATTATAAATGTGAATAAATAATTTATATCCCTTTCATTAATTCCAGTCCCTCTTTGGTATATTCTAACACACTAACTCCTACATTAAAAATATTCCAGATCTTGATGAATGCCTGAGTATACAAAATAGCTTTTAGCAGATTGAAATCGATAAATGACTCACAGAGAATATAGGCATAATGAGCTTGGAACAAGGCAGGCCAATGATTTACTCGGTTCAACTACTGGTGTCAGCTCTCTGCTCAAGAATCAAAATTACAACAAAGATTTTATACCGAATATTTTCCATATAGAAATGTAATGAGTTACAAGTGGAAGCGAGAATTTATTTTGTTGCACAGTCGCTGTTGAAATTGGAGTTTACCAATTTAAACTACTTTGGTAATATATTTGTTGAAAATGGCAATAGTTTGCTCTGAGATGGATCATTCAGTTCAAAGTGTACCAGACATCTAAATGACAAAATCATGGTCTAATGTTTTGCTGCTTAAAACTGTCAGACTAGTGAATATTAATGATAATTAGAAACAAAGTTCTAGTAATAGCACAATACTCGATGTATCTTTAGAATGATTTTTCATAAATAGTGTACTTTACACTTTGACGTTTAGTGCTTCTGTGATTTGGACTACTGGAGAGTAATGGCTGTGCATCAGCTCTTCAAGTTTACATTGCTAAAGATGGATCTCTTGTCCCGACAACAGAACAGCAGACAGATATTTTCCCTGGTGCACAGATGTCGGTCTCCCACAATCTCAACTGGGGCTAGCATCCTTCCATCTATGAAAGATGATGGACACACTGCAAACAATCCCTTTAAGTGGGGTGTCTTCTCTTGGTGAACCTTTGTTGATGGCTGTGAAGGCCAATCCTTGGGAGGCAGGTTCTGCATGTGAAGCTACCAGGTGACGCTGTGAGTTGTTGTTTCTGATGTTGGTGCTTGTTACCAAGCTATTGCAGCCACTGGTCATCATGGTGTTGCACGCCAGTCCACAGGATGTGTCGCTATTTCCCTGTTTCGCCAGCTAGTGACTCCCAGGTGCAATAGGCGACATTTAGGGCCTTCATGTCACGATTTAGATTAGATTAGATATACAGCACTGAAACAGGCCCTTCGGCCCACCGAGTCTGTGCCGACCATCAACCACCCATTTATACTCATCCTACACTCATCCCATATTCCTACCAAACATCCCCACCTGCCCCCTGTATTTCCCGACCACCTACCTATACTAGTGACAATTTATAATGGCCAATTTACCTACCAACCTGCAAGTCTTTTGGCTTGTGGGACGAAACCGGAGCACCCGGAGAAAACCCACGCAGACACAGGGAGAACTTGCAAACTCCACACAGGCAGTACCCGGAATTTAACCCGGGTCGCTGGAGCTGTGAGGCTGCGGTGCTAACCACTGCGCCACTGTGCCGCCCTTGACGTGGAGCTTTGGGCACCCAGGTTGTCTGGCCCTGGCTACCTCACCATACTGAAAGTCCTTGGGTATGCGACCATCTTCCATCCTTCGGACATGTCCGATCCATCGAAGACGTTTATGTTTGATTAATGCCAACACACTCGGGAGCTCTGCCTTCGACAGGATTGCTGCATTTGTCATTTTGTCCTGCCAGGATATACCCATAATGTGTTGCAGACAGCGAAGGTGGAAATTATTGAGCTTCTTTTCCTGGTGGCTGTAAGTCGCCCATGTTTCACAATCTCAACTAGGAAAGCGTTAAATGTAGAGGCAACGTTGCTGAACCAGTGAAGTGGTTGTGCAACATAAATGCACATTAGACTTTCAAGCATCAATTCTTTCCTATTCATTTAAATCATAATGCAATCTTTTTAATGTTGTAATTTTATTCCTGTGTTGAAGCGTTTTAGCTCTCCACAGTTTCACACCAAAGTGGGGCATCAATAACCCTGTAATTAGCCTTCCCATGGATGCATTAGCATGTGAATAACTCTGAGCTAATCATTTAATTTCTTCATACCAATTTTTGTATGATTTTTGAACCTCACTTCACCGAACTTGATGTCATACACATCCATTTTCTTTTTATCACCTTTTCTAATCTTGGCTTGTTTTTGATTGGATAGATACACTTTCTTAATCACTTCTGTAACATTGTGCATTTGGCTATTATCATAATACAGCTCCACTCTCACATTGCTGTATATTTTTATATCATACTTTTGATTTTCTATCAATATATGGATAAATATTGATTCTTAATTTAAGAATCTGCATTTCGTAATGACAGATGATGAACTATTTGTTTTATCACTAGCTCCAGTTATTGAAATTCTTTCTTTCTTAAAGCCATCTTCTCCTTCTTCTTCCATTTTACACGGCATTCCCATGAAGTGGCTGCATTCTACAGCTCTTGCTAATTCCTCTCTATAACTACCATCTGGAGGTTCTATAAACAACCAAGTTGACAAAGGCCTTTAATTTTCTCCTCCCTCTGAAAATGTATCGTCAACTCAGTTCTCCTTACATGTGTTACGACTGAAGCGGGAGTAATGCACTGTCAATTTAGTCCCTTCACTCCACAGGTAGCAGCATATTATTAAAGTCTTCCCACCTACCTGAAAACAGCAAAATAAAACACTTTATTAACCATCAAAATACACCAAACCAGGTATCTTTAAACACCAACAAATTAATTATTTATTAATAAACTAAATCTTAAACACTATTAAGATAAATTTATGTCTAAAGATCTTATAACTTCTTATATTATCCTATCCCCATGCACACACACATATATTCAAAAATCAACGGTTAACTGGTTTTAAAAATGATGTTTCTTAGGAATAAAATAAGTAGCTGGGTTGTAAGTCCCGGTGGGTTATGTTCCGGTTGATGAGGTGTCCCAGAGTAGAATAATCAGATGCCATTCATAGCCTCCAGGTGAATTTGATGAAACAGTCTTTAATAAATAGGCTTTAAAGTATTTCAGCTGCAGCAGGCGTCACACAGTTCTTTCAATAAGGAGGACAGCAACAGGTCTATTTGAATTTTCAAATTGACAGTCCTTCAGCAGAAAATTCACTGAGAATTCCAACAAATACAAACAGGCAATAGAGAGAGTTACTTCTGTAGCAGAGACTTCTTAGAGTTTTGAACTAAAATGGAATTTACTACCTCCAACAATGAAAATGTTCTTTCCAGGGTTTTTTCCCCTCCTTAGGCAAACACTGTCTGAGCTCAATGTAGATTTTCTCTGCTGATATATTCACAGCTTCTTTTTTAGTAAGCACACTTCATTAGGGTCCAGATCAGACAGGTTTCATCCAGTCCCTGTACACAGTCAAACTGAAACATTACAGCACGTCTCCTGCTGTTGCCTAGGGAACAGGCTGGCTGTGGCACAGTGTTCTCAAAGAATCTAAAAGCTTCTCACTCTGCTTAAAGGTACACTGTTTTTAGACAGAATCTTAAAAGTACACTGTTTTAAACAGAGGAGAAAAAAAACAGTTCCATGACACATGGCACAAGATTGGAACATTGGAAATCTGAAATGTAGGGAAATCAAAGAAGTGAAGTCAATGTCCCACTACTGTTTGAGCTCACATAACAACCTAATGATACTCCCTTTATCCTATAAAGTTGGTTCTGATGACAAGAGTACCATGTAATGGAAACAAACTCAATGTTCTTCCCAATAGAGCCATCAAAATCCTTCTGGCATGTGACTGTGACAGGTGCCCAGCAGCTCTTTCCGGCAGCATTTAGAATCAAAGTCCATTATTCTGACTTCTCAGCCACCTGTACTGGCCAGCATGTACTTTCACCATGGATATCCTATATGGATATTTCCCCCAACACATGTGAGACATCTTGGCCACATTGGCATATTTATAAATGTGACTTGGCACCAACTTGCAGGTACAAGATTGCAATGGTGTTGGAATCACATTAGGGATTTTGATGCCAGTGATCTATGCAGGTGCAATTTCTCCATATTGAAAAGTCCTCTCTTCAGTACCAAAGGGCATCTTGAGACCAATGGGATCTGATATAATTACTGAAACTCTTCCAATAAAATTGGTACAATGGAAAGGTACATGGCAAGTCATATGCCTGAGGTTCCCTATGAAAGACAGATTCCATAAACTGAGACATGGATGTATTTATGCAAGATTACTGGTATAAAAATTGGACTTTCTTTGCAGCTGGCAAAATACACCCCTATATGCATAACAAATATCAAAAGTGGAGAGTGATAGGATCTGTATGTAAAAAATATTGCAAAAAATCCATTAAGTGAACATAGAAAGCTTCCTGAAAACTCAGTTGATAAGTGCATTACTCAGTGTAAGAGTGAAAATATGGATCAGAAATGTGTCAGGGTGGTTTGTGCTATATTAGCTGATCTCTTGTGGGATTGGCAGTAGAGGTACTACAATTAGCTTCGACACCTTTATGTTATAGAGGAGAAACATCAACCAGTGTCCTCCTGCTAGAAAGTCTGTATTTGGATGCTAGGTACAGACGAGATCAAGGTGAGCTTTAATGTCCTGTGCAGTTGAATAACAAGCTAACACTCATTGGCTTTCTTTTTCTCTACAAATTTGTTCCCCTCTCTCCTCTCTTTAAAAGGCACCTTCCTCAGGTTCTGGGTGCCCTGCAACACTTCAACTGAATGGACATTATTCAGCTGTGAGCTTTGACAGTATTGAACCAATAGGGCACATCACAGCTGAAGCTGATCTCTATTCACCATTTCCAACAGGAGTTTCTAGAAAGGCAGACCTGCATTTATGTGCGCCTTTCATGACCTCAGGACATCCCAAAGTGCTTTACAGCCAATGAAGTACTATTGAAGTGTAGTCACTATTATAGTAAAGAGTGGAGATACTAGTTAATTTTCCACTTCCTTACCCGGGGAACTGAGGGCAATAATATGCTCCTATTGCTGCTCCAGCCTAGATCAGATTAGTACAGACTAAGGATTTAATTTGGGATCTTCCTGGGCTGTATGGTTCAGCTAGTCTTTGGGTAAACTTGCTCAGTCATCAGGGAAGCTGACACTCTCTGGTCTCATGAATGAAGCACAGCAAAGTGAATAGAATCAGTGGAAGCATGTCCCAGCATGAGGCAAAGCCTTCAGGACAGCGCGGGACAAAAATTAAGAGAAAAATTACCAAACAAAAGCAAACTAACCTATTCACAATGTAGTTTGAGTAGCTTTTCTTTTAATGCAGCAGAGTGTTACTTTTGAGTGTCACAATTCATTAGCTGAAAAGAAGCAAAACTGGTTGGCCCAAGGACACCAATCAACAATCTCAGGGTTAATAAACTCAGCATAAATCCAGTACATAACAAAATGTTATTTTTAATGAGAACTGGAAACACAGTTAGAATACTGCAGTGGAACTTCACTCTGCATTACTTAACACACACTTAGGACCACTACGGAATCGATGATGTGAAAGAAGAGTGTGGTTTGTCTCTGTTGTTGCTATTAATATATTATCTCTAAATGTTCTTCCAGCAACTGATTCATCATTTCATACAGTGAAGTTGAAGCATTCAAAATTACTGTAACCTGTGTCTGACCTACCCATATCATGACTGCAGCATTGGATCACAAACTATTCCATTGACAGATTAAGGAATGCTCAATCAGAACATTTAATTGTCAGCAGGCTACGAGAATTACAGGTACACAAATATGGTTTTTCTATTGGTGAATTGTGAAATAGTAAAACAGCTAAGCAACGCTCATGGTATTGTGACACTGCACTGAATCATAGAAGAGAATGATAGGTTGGTTTCAGCACGGAAGGAGGCCATTCGGCCCTTCGAGCTCATGCTGGCTCTCTGCAAGAGTAATTTAGCTTGTCCCAATCCCCTGTCCTTTCCCCATAGTCCTGCAAATTTTTCCCCTTCAGGTGCTTGTCCAATGCCCTGTTGAAAGCCAAGACTAAATCTGCCTCCACCACACTTTCAGGCAGTGCTTTCCAGATCGTAACCGTTCGCTGCATAAAAAAAACTTTTCCTCATGTTGCCTTTGATTCTTTTGCCAATCACTTCAAATCAATATCTTTTTGTTCTTGACCCTTCTACCACTGGGAACAGTTTCTCTCTACCTACTCTGTCTAGACCCCTCATGATTTTGAACACCTCTATCAAATCTCCTCTTAACCTTTTCTTCTCTAAGGAGAACAATTCCAATGCCGCCTCTAATTGCTAGACCTAACTTTGTGATTGGTTGAAGCATGAAGATACCCTGACAGTCTTCTATAAGACTAAAAATATTTTTATAAAATGTAATTCTTGGTATGTGGCATCACTGGCAATTTTTGGTAGGCTGTCTTCTTGAAGCTCTGCTGTCTAAATTCTTTGTAGTGTTTTTTGATACAACTGTGGTTTTTAGGCCAGTTCAAAGGGCAGAATGAGAGTCAATAGTATTAGCTTGAGACTGACTGGAGTCACATACAGGCAAGACTGTGTAAAGACAGAGGTTTTCCTTCTCTAAAGGACATTAGTGAATCAGTGGGATTATTAATGTCAACAGCTTCATTGTCACTTTTAGTGATATCAGCTTTTCTAAACAAATTCACATTCCCAATCTGCCATAGTAGGATCTGAACTTTCATTCTCTGGATTACTAGTCCAGTGACATAACCACAACTCTACCATACCCAGTCATGTTAAGGTTCTGCCACCACAGACTAATCAGCTCCCATCAGTAGTCCACGCTAAACACATGACACCACTTCAGACTGTTGGAAAAATAGGCTGTCTTTTTTCTTGTTGCAATAATAGTTAATGCTCATCCCAACTTTAAAAACACTGCATGGCCACTACTACTCTTCCTCTGAGTCCTCTAGTTAACACTGTTCTTCTCTGCAGAACCCTGAGTGAAGCAGCTGCTGTGTTTTAATCCAGTGTCTTGACTCCGCAATAAAAAAAAGCCAAAACAAGTGTTTTGCCACTGACACACATAGCTAAAATGAAACAGTGCAGATTGGTCCTTTGAGTGCTGAACTTCTTTTGGATCTTGCACGTTTGGTAACTGCTAAAAATGACTTTTCTGCTTACACAGTGGTGAGTGACCTCACTGGGAATGGATGGAAGATTATAGGTTCCACTCCTACGATTTCCAGTCTTGGCAATGATGCAGAAAGGCCTCAGATGCAGTATAAATATGCTCTGATCATATTTAAGCATTGACTTACAAGTGCTCCTCCCTTGCCTTTTCCATTGGAACTTGGCAATGCTTCTGAGGGTGAGGTCGCTATGAAGATAATGCTGGAAGCTCATGATCACCCCTTTAATGTCTTGTACGTTTTCAGTCAGTTCGTTAAATGCAAGGTAAAATAAAGTGGGACAGAATGGATTGATCAAACCTTGTTAGGAATGGGGAAAATGTTCTGCATGCTGTGTTACGACCAACCGCTCCTGTCCAAAGGCCCCAATCAAAATATATGATTCTGATTGTGGTGGGAGAAACGAACTGATAATTCAATACTGTCCCTCCACAGATCAGCTAACATATCATTTTAAAAACTGTCCAAATTAAAGAAAGACCCAGCCAAATTGTACCATCTATTAACCCCCGAATGAGGCTAATCAAACCAGGTGTCTTTAAATCAGCAAATTAACACTTTAATTAAAAGAACTAAATTCTTAAACACTATGAACATTTAAAAATAGAAAAATTAGAGTCCTTGCAAATTTACAGTCCAATGTTATTCGAAGTCCCCCGCAGAATGTTGTTCGAAGTCCCTGCAGAATGTTGTTCGAAGTCCTTGCAGAATGTTGTTCGAAGTCCAGCGAATTTCAACAATTAACGACTTACAAACACTTTCAACAGAATCAATCTGACTTTAGAGTTTTTTGAGGGATAAAAGATTGTCACAGTCTAACTTCCCTTTCTTCAATTTAAATTACCAGAGATCTCTGTCTTTGATTGATGTTTTTAGAATTTTGAGAGATAATAATAATCAGACTAAAATCTTCTTCCTTCAGTTTAAATGGTAGAGAGCTCTTTTTTCAGGTGCGCTGATCACAACTGTGTCCTCTGTGTCTTCTGTCTGTGTGTTCAAACTGTCTTACTAACTGCCAGTTCAAACTGAATTGTAACAAATGTATTGCATCAGGCTCACTCCCAGTGGCTATTTCCATGGTTTCGAGATTGCACCCTTTGAATCGCAGTCTCCAAATGGTCGTTTCTATGGCAACGAAAATGCACCTTCCTTTAACTCCTAAGGCTTGTCGGCTCTTAAAGCAATACTGACCCCTTGCAAGCCTTATAGGCAAACTGCATTGTTCTGAAAAAAAACTATAGGACCATGACAGCTGTACACAACAATCTTTTTTCAGGAGAGCCAAACTGGGTCTCGCCCTAACCCAGCCTCATTATCTGCTGCAATGACGAGCCTTTATACATTAGAAAGGCACCAGGTGCTATTGTCAATCTGTGTTGAACTAGATGATCTCGGATCAGGTGTCACTTGGGGTTTTACAAGTAGCCTTTGCTTGTCTGGATTCGGGAGGGCAGAGAAAAAAAATCAGCCTGGGTTCCTTCTCCTCATTGTTATCCAGTGGTCCTGAAATGTGGGTTGCGCATCAGGTTAGGACTTGGTTGTGTGCACCTGTCCCGCTTCCCACCCCACATGGTGGAACATCTTGCTAGCATTCCAGACGTGAAGAATAAGTAGGTGGACTAAATTTGGACAGCTGCCACATTCTGTGGAAAGTAAACAAGCAAATGTCAGTGCCCTCAGGAGAGAAAATTGGGGGGAAGACTAAGACAAAGAGGTGTTTGTGTATATTTATAGAACATTAGTGGGAGCTAAGAGTTCCCTCCAGAATTTTAGTAATGTCAAAAAGGAACTAAACTCCAACAGGAAAATAACACCATTCCTAATATTATTCACTGTTCTTGTTATTTAATACAAGTGACAGTATTTCATAGCAAGGTTGTTTCTCCTGATTATTCACAAGAGACTCATAAAGGTTTCATCACCAGTGTCAATATATCAGACAGCGGCACAACAGCAAGATTTCATGTTTCTTTCCTTATGCTCATTTTTTTTAATGGCTGGAAAGGGGAGAATGGAATGACGATTCTCCCTGACATCCAGATAACAACAAAACTGCCAGTACCAAGGATCAAAATGAAAGAAACACATCACCCAGATTCTATTACAGTGTTCCCATGCATCTTCTTCGTAAAATTAAAATGAAATTAAAATGGCGTCTTTGAATCTAATTTTATGTGCAAAGTAATGCCAAATCCCTAGCACAACTGGGTAGAAAACAGTCTATCATACTTACCCACAGATAAGTATTGCTCATTTGTAAACCTCACCTAGGTATTAGCCTTGGCTCAAGGATAGCAATCAAACCTCTGACTCAGAAGGTTGTTTTTTTTTTGCAGGAAAATCTTCAAAACAATTTATTGAGCAATGTAAAATATACAGATACTACACATTAACGGTAGTGACGGAGCTGCAGTGTATTGCGTCTTCTCCATGCAGCACGATGAGAGCCTCCAATAGTATGTTGTTGGTTTAAGCCCCACTCTCGATACTTGAGCATGTATTCTAGGTTGATAATTCAGTGCAGTACTGAGGGAGTGCTGGACTAAAGGCCGGCTCGGCTCTGCAAATGAAACCCTACTCGAGCCCCACAGAACCACAACCAACCCGAGCCCAACTCGGCCCGAGTCCTTTTGTTTTTTCCTGACCCGATCACCGGAATGTTCAGTTAACCTAGCTTCCGTTTTTCACTTTTTAAGCTAGTGCAGATAAGCAACAAAAATTGTAACTGGACTTGAAAGGTTGTTTAAAAAGTACATTAAGATTGGAGCCACGTACTGGAGGTGGTGATAGAGTGTGTCTGACCCGGCCCGACCCTAGCCGAGCCTGAATGCTGAACTCGGAAGAGCGACCCGACCCAACCCGAACCTGACAGATGTCGTTGGGTCCCATCGGGGTCGGGTCAGGTAGCCATGCTCTATGCTGGACTGTTATATGTGTCTTCTTTCAGACAAGACCTTAAACCAAGTTCCTGCCTGGTGGATGTAAAAGATCCTCTGGCAATATTCAACGAAGAGCAGGGGAACTGCGCTGGTCTTTATCCTCATCCAAAACCACCAAAAAGAGATTAACTGGCCATTTATCTCATGGCTGTACAAATTGGCTGTCATGTTTACCTACATTACAACAGTGACTACAATTCAAGAAGTACTGCATTGGCTGTGAAATGCTTTGTCCTAAGGATGTGAAAGATGCTATATAAATGCAAGCTCTTCTTCATTGTTATCTTAGCAAATATAATTGCTATTTTTATTCCACATTCATTGTATAACAATAAATGGACAAAAAGGTCTTTAATTGTCCCAAGGATGCAAGATCCACCCCTCACTTTAGTGCCATTTGCGCTCACTACACTTTGCTTTATCTGCCAATGCAAACCTTAACCTGCTTTGTTGTTCAAACTTATATGCACACAGCATCACCCTAACAAAGAATTGGCTGTTAACATTCAATAATAATATAACCTGTATTTATATCATACCTTATACATTGAAACATTTCAAAATGTTTCACATAGTGAATTATACTTTGAAGTGCAGTGACTGTTTTTCATCCAGGCAAATGATTCTCAGATAGTATAGTTAACTGACGTTAGTCAGTCAGCAATTGGGATGCTTCAAATGAAATAATTGCTTCTGCATTAGGAAGGTGAAAATATTTCAGCCAGAAATCTTTTTCATGATTGTCCTTTGCTGGAAGATACTTTTGTTGTGGAGACTGAATGAAGACAGCACCAGGCTCAGCCATGATTCCTTTCAGAGCCAGATGTCTTACTGACACTTACCATCTAGCCTCATTCATAAATCTGCAACAAGTCTCATCTTTGGTTTAGGTAATACAAGGCTATCAGCATCTGTGAAAACGTCACTAGCCATCACTGTCTGAAGAGGAAGACAGAAGATTGAAAAAAAGCGGAAGGACTAGCATTGGAAGTAGTCAACCTTCAGCATAAAGCAGAATAACTATCACATGTAGATATGTCCTTGTTTTCCCAAGAAGTACTCTGCAGGCTACTTTCCAAAAATGATAATTTTTCTCTAAACAACGGCACGATTCAAGGCAGCTATAAAAATCAGTTTACCTAAAGATAGACAGTGCCAGAACCAGAAATTATGTAATTTCCATTTCATTAAATGACTCCACAAACCTCAATTAAATTGACAATTTCAGCAATGTTAGGGGGTAACTAAATGGCAGTAATTAAGTAATTCCTTTCAATGCATTACTTGCTTTTCTCTGAATTCCAATTGCAGCTCATCATCTGTTCCTTATTCCTCTGGTAAAACCGCCCTGTAATCATCTACTTTGCCATGAATCGTTTTTTCCTTGCTGGAAATTATGGTTTTTGTGCTGTGCTGTACAGGAGTGGGACCTTCCTCCTGGCTAGACTAACATGGGACAGGATCAAAGTCTGTAATATCCTTCTGAAATATCCCTCCTTCCTCCACCCCCTTAACTATTACTCTGTAACTATAAATAGACAATAATGAGTGAGAAGCAAGCAATTACAACGAACTATTCTAACTGGCTTGACTTTCTACCCCATAAGACAGTTCCTGCTGGTGGGTTTCAGACCTGTAAGACTAGGAAATGGCTGGCACATTTTACCAGTGCCTTGTTCTACTCATGCATTGCACAATTCTCCATGGGGCCTTGAACATGAATACACAATGCTCTACATAAATAGTGTGAAACCTTAATTAACATATTCAATTTCATGCAAATCAACTTATAATTTTATAACTCAGAGCTTGATCCATGCAGTACACGAATCCAGCCCACGTAACGTGGGCGTTAAATGCCTGTCTTGTTCTATCCATTCAAAAAGTTATTTCCTAAAGTTGAACTATTTGAATTTCGATGGCTGTTCTTCTTTTCTCAAGGTTTTTGAGGGTGATGATGGTGATGATTGAAAGGAAGACAGGTGGGTCATCTGCACAGTCTGCCTGTACCCACTGTTATCCAAAGAGCTGTGTTTATGAACCCACGCACAGGTATCTTTCTTTGGGTTCTTCTGTGTTGTAACATCAGCCAATCTGCAATGTACAGAGACATAAAAGGAAGGAAGAGCTTGCTTGTATATAACACCTTTCGTGTCCTCAGGATGCAGCAAAGTGATTTATAGCCAATGGATTACATTTTAAATGCAATCACTGGTGTTCTATAGGCAAACATGGCAGCCAATTTTGCACACAGTGAAGTCCCAAATCAGTAAATCAATGGTAATCTATTTTTGGTGGTCCTGGTTGAAGGATGAATGTTGGCTAGGACACTGGGAGAACTTCTGGCTCTTCTTTAAAAAGTGCCATGGGTCCTGTGACATTCACTTAAATAGACAAATGCAGCCTTGGTTTTATCTCATACAAAAGATGATACCTCCAACAATGTAGCACTCCCTCAGCACTGCACCAAAGTGTCAGTCTAGATGCTTGGATCTCTGCCACTAGGTGTTCTGCTGCAGATGCCTGTGACATTGTCATATGTTTCATGTTGGATTTCAGCACTGGTAAACCATCTTATACTGTACTACGATTCAGCTAGTGGATTCCTCCATATGCATTGTCACACATTGCAATGGGTCCTAGACAGCCTCATATTATTCCATTAATAATGGAATAATAACAATCTTCTTTTATAAGCAGGCCCCTTAAGATCAGAATTCCGGGTCTTTGCAGCTGTAAAGGATGCGAGGTCACTCTTCGGGCATTACCTCCCTGTTTTTCCACTGCCATCTGTACTTGCTGCTGCTCATTGATGCTCAGAGCAGCAACAGATGTTCCTTCTTTAAGCTCCCTACCTAAATTCATTGGGGTGATGTCCCTGCAATGGCATTTGTGACATCTGGACTGATTGATACTGGGTTTTGTAGAGATGATGCTTCTTCATTGTGATTCAGAGCCATGGTAGATACTTGTGAGATGCCCATAGAAATAGATGAGAATGATATGTTAGAACATTGGCTGCATAACATCCCTTGCATTATTACATACATACCAATGTACAGTGTGACTTGATGTTGTAATAATTTATGCCAGGGTGACAGTGAGTGAATGGCTGAGCAGGTAGAAAAGAAAGAATATAAACAGGATAGTACTACTCCAACTTGGGGAGGTCTCTGGCTTCAACCTGCCCCACTCATTGATTCCCAATGCATAGGATTTCCTAAATGGCCTCCTTGAGGACCCACAAAGCTTAATGTTGCAGGACCCTTCTGTAGTTCTGGTCTGTTATGTGGCATCTTGTCCTGCAAGTAGAAAAACTGTTGAGATGTTGGGGGCGACAGGAGTGTGTTGCAATCTATCATGTGTGGGAATACACAAACAAGCATGATGTTAAGTTTCCTGCATTATGGCACTGATTACACTTCAGCACTATTTCATTGACTATAAAGCACGTTGGCACGCCCTGAGATTGTGAAAAGTGCGATATAAATGCAAGACTTCCTTTTTCTTTATATTAAGATGGTTCGGTAAGGCGTTTCTATTATGTCAGGGTGTGAACAGTTTAGTAATAAGTTGCAGCCAGAATTGATGCCCTGCTGTAGTAAGGTCATTCAAAGGTAATCTGAGTGCTTTATGTGGGGAAGGAGTGAATGTATAACAAGATGCGAGGAAACATTTTTTGACGTGCATACTTTTCCCTACTTGCTATAAGGTAAGTTACATTACCTGGGCTATTTGCTTCAGTTTTTAAAACATTTTCAAGTTTTTGGGAATAATTTTAACCTAACATGCCTGGCAGTGTTATGTTTTGTACCCTGAGCATGAAGAAACTAGACTCACGATTTCCGTGCGTGTAGGCTTTATTCAGATGACTGCCCGGATCTGTCTTTGTTTCACTTTTGGAACTACACCCCCTCAGGATTGACTGACAGCATAGTGAGCAGTCTTACAAACACAGAACAAAGCAATCAATCACTGAGCAATCAAACACAACAGGCAGGAAACTGATCGGATTGGATCGGCACCAGTTTTACACCTTTCTCGATTTTACTCTCCATTGACTTTCTTTCTGAAGCAACTAATTGCACTAAAGGTTCTGCCTTTTAAATAGCTGCTGCACCCCTTTAAATCTCATTTAAAAGTCCTGTTGCTTGGTCAAACTGTGTAAGAAATATGCTCTAAAGAGTACTTTAACATCTTATGGAATGATTCAATATATTATTTTTCTTCTCTCAGTACCTTGCTGTATTTTATTGCGTCTTAGTTTTGCGATGCATTTTGATTTATAGATAAGCCTGATTATTCAATTTAACCTTTACACATTGGTCGGGCACTGTGGTATTTCCTGCACTTTGAAAGAATCAGGAGTCCCATATGATCTCCAGTGTTCAGTGCTGCAGAGATAATTATTAATCCAAGGCATACACCCTCATTCACAAGATGTACAAGGACACAGCTCTCAGTTTATGATCTTTTCATGGAAACCAACTTTTTTGCTGCAGACAAAAGACAAAAGGGTTTGAAGAAAACTGTACTGTCACAAGCTTCTTAGGCAAGCTACTGGAGGTCAGCCAGCAGGTGCAAAACTATGCTTCAGCATAATGCTTCAGGAATACAGAAGACGGATAGGAAGATGGGAGATAACTGCCAAACATTGGGCAGAGAAATAAACATAAATATCATCGGTGCCTTCAGCTTGTCCACAGTTTTAACACATTCAGAAGTGATAGTGAAATTGTGCTGCATTAGACATTAATAGCTGCATTCTTATTTAAATTACTGAATTTGTATTTACACAATAATACATCTGACACTGTCTAAACGAATTATGAGAAAAATAATCCCTTTATCACATGGGAAAGGTCCCTTGTTTTCGAAGATATTTTCTCTTCTGCTCCTTCCTTAAAGCTCCCATGCAATGCACCATCCACAGTGGGGCACGCAGGCAGACTGCTTCCACTCCAGTTATAGTCCTTATGTCACCTGAGGCAATTGTCCCTCTGTTTTCCTGATGTTTATCACAGGAAACCTCAAAGGCGGACTGCCTATGATTGGCAACTCTGTGTGGCACATTACAGATGTTCCCCTTCATCTGTGTTCTACAGTATTTACGGTTATCTCCAACAAATGGTACCCCAAAATGGAGCAATAAAGTAGCATTTACCCAAGTGGGGTGTCATTATATGAAGTCATGGAATTATTTGGAAACCTGATACTAACTGTAGCCACAAGCAGTCTTCCAGAGCATTTTACTTGCAATGGGAAATTTTCTATTTGAGCTTTTTTTTAATGTATTATTCCATCAAATAATTTCTGCTGATTTATGCAAAAGTGACTAACACTGACTAAAGGAGCATATGTAGCGTGAGCTGTCAATTAGATTATTAAGTGACAAACTGTTCAGATTTGTGTATTCATTCAGTAGCATTTTTGTTTTCTCTTCTGCATCTTCCTGCGAAGGAAAGACTCTCGTACAACCATGTCAAAGCAGCTGGTGCTATTTATAAGAGAAAATTATGCTTTTTTTATTTCCAGGAAACAGAAAAAAATTGGATGAAAAGATGAAAGCGACCACATGAAAGACCTCAGCTTTTAAAGGGGGAAGTCGAACCCAAACTAGTCTAGGATTGGATTGCTAATGTTGTTTGGCACTCACATCCTGCAGCTAATTTTACATATATCTCTGCAAGGTCAGTGAGCTGAAATGGCTAATATTGTCAATCCTGTCCCACAGTCAGGATGGATCCTATTCCTTAAAAGGTATGCAGGTATAGATTCTTTACGCTGCTGATTTGATTATTCTATCTGATGGCAAGAAGGGATGCATTGCACTACTGAATAAATACTCAGGACATTATTTAAATGAACACTTGACATACTTTCTTGTCAACTTGCCAAAAGCTGAGAGTGAGGGAGGAAATGGTGCAGCATGAACACTGTGGCCTTTTAATCAGCAGTGCTGAAAATAAATTTATAGACAGAATCCTTACTTCCTCCGCCCCCAACCCCCTCTAAGTATTTAAATTGAAGTTAAAGTAATTTATTATGTGTGACCAATGCTCAATGGAGAAGTAAGGCATTGGCAGGATGGTGCTTTAATGAAAACCTAATGGGCTTAACACCATCTGGCTGCTCCAGACTACGCCTTTAACCTTTGCTTCATGCTACACTGCAGAGGAGATGAAGTGAGACGGTTGGAGAAGGCGGAGTAAGAAAAGTTGCAGAAAAGTGCATTTGTATGATGAGATATCACACTCCTGCTTCATATCACTCCTGATTGTCTGATTACACTCCTTGGAATGCTTTACTATATTAAAGGCTCAATAGTTGTTTTGACACAAACACATCTGCAGAGTTTAGATCTGATCCGTTGGTTATGGGATCGCTTAGCTCTGTCTATCGCATACTGTTTACGCTGCTTGGCATGCAGGTAAGTCCTGTGTTGTAGCTTCACCAGGTTGATACCACATTTTGAGGTATGCTTGGAGCTGCTCCTGGCATGCCCTCCTGCACTCTTCATTGAACCAGGGTTGGACCCCCAGCTTGATGGTAATGGCAGAGTGGGGTATATGTCGGGCCATGAGGTTACAGATTGTGGTTGAGTACAATTCGGCTGCTACTGATGGCCCACAGCACCTCAAGGATGTCCAGTTTTGCATTGTCAGATCCGTTCGAAATCTATCCCATTTCATCAATGTGAAGATGGGCCATTGTCTCCACAAGGACAGTGCGGTGATCACTCCTACCAATACTGTCATGGACAGATGCATCTGCGGCAGGCAGATTGGTGAGGATGAGGTCAAGTATATTTTCCCTCTTGTTGTTTCCCTCACCACCTGCCGCAGACCCAGTCTCACAGCTATGTCCTTTAGGATTCGGCCAGCTCGGTCAGCAGTGGTGCTACCGAGCCACTCTTGTTGATGGACATTGAAATTCCCCACCCAGAGTACATTCTGTGCCCTTGCCATCCTGAGTGCTTCCTCCAAGTGGTATTCAACATGGAGGAGTACTGATTCATCAGCTGAGGAGGGGAGTGGTAGGTGGTAATCAATAGGCGGTTTCGTTGCCCATGTTTGACCTGATGCCATGAGACTTCGTGGGGTCTGGAGTCTAAGTTGAAGACTCCCAGGGCAACTCTCTCCCGACTGTATACCACTGTGCCGCCACCTCTGCTGGGTCTGTCCTGCCGGTGGGACAGGACATACCTGGGAATGGTGATGGCAGTGTCTGGGACATTGTCTGTAAGGTATGATTCGGTGAGTATGACTATGTCAGGCTGTTGCTTGACTAGTCTGTGCGACAGCTCTCTCAACTTTGGCAAAAGCCCCAAATGTTATTAAGGCGGACTTTGCAGGGTCGATAGTGCTGGGTTAGCCGTTGCCGCCTCTGATGCCTAGGTCAA
The DNA here is from genome assembly GCF_036365525.1 of Heterodontus francisci. Lineage (NCBI taxonomy): Eukaryota > Metazoa > Chordata > Chondrichthyes > Heterodontiformes > Heterodontidae > Heterodontus > Heterodontus francisci. The sequence goes on along the minus strand of NC_090395.1, from coordinate 61,863,481 downwards.
TGCCATTTGGTGTCCAGTTTTATTCCTTATTGACTTTGTAGCGATTAGATACAACTGAGTGGCTTGCTAGGCCATTTCAGAGGGCATTTAAGAGTCAACCACATTGCTGTGGATCTGAATTCACAAGTAGGCCAGACCAGGTCAGGTCGGCAGATTTCCTTCTCTAAAGGAAGTGAACCAAATGGGTTTTTACAACAATCGACAATCGTTTCATGGCCATCATTAGACTAAGATGTGTTTGGTTGTGGCATCATGCTGGAGGTAATGGAAATGGCGGAGGATGATCCGTTGAATACAAAGGCTGGTGGGGTGGAAGGTGAGGACAAAGGAACCCTATCGTGTTTCTGGGGGACAGGGGAAGGGGTGAGAGCAGAAGTACATGAAATAGAATGGACACGGTCAAGGGCCCTGTCAACCACGCTGGGTGGGGTGCGGGGGTGGAATCCTCGGTCGAGGAAAAAGGAAGACATATTGGAAGCAGTAGTGTAGAAGGTTGCATTGTTCGAACAAATATGACAGAGATGGGAAACTGGGAGAATGGAATAGAGTTCTTACAGGAAGTGGAGTGTGAGTAAGTGTAGCGGTGGGAATCCATGGGCTTATAGCGAATATTGGTTGATAGCCTATCCCCTATCTGGGTGGATATATTGATTTAAATAAACAAAAACACACTAGTTGAATAATTCAGTTCAATAATTTAAGAGCATGATGGCCCCCCACTTTTTATTTTCAGTTATTTTTTCTTTTTATTTTATTTTAGTTTGTTTCATCATTCATATTTCTTACCATGTGCCTGCCCACTGTTTTTTTTTATGTTTGTGCTTTGGGACAGGGCTGTTCATTATTCTGTCAATTAACACCCGCTCTGCATGAATGCTTTGTCTTTCAATACACCATTAGCATACTGTTTGCCTTTGCTCCATGACCTTCTGGTCAGTTATTCTCTGTGACCCTGCCCTATCAACACCTTCACTTTTGTTATCTCTTGCCCCACCCCTGCTTTATTTGCTTAAAGCCTATCATATTTCTAACGTTTGCCAGTTCTGATGAAGGCTCACTGACCTGAAACATTAACTCTGCTTCTCCCTCCACAGATGCTGCCGGACCTACAGAGTATTTCCAGCATTTCTTGTTTGTATTTCAGATTTCCAGTTTCTGCAGTATTTTGCTTTTATTGCACTAGTTGAATGCATCACCTGACATGACTGCTGTGGTATTGTAGCCTGATGACAGTGATATGACTTTCTCTTTGATGGCATAATCCAAGGAATGCCTTGAATACATTAGATGGTAATAATTAGATGCAGTGTGGTACTATTCTCATTAAAAGCTTCGGGCCTTTTGAATTTTAGAGCCCATTCATCATGGGGTATTGCACATTTAAAAATTTCAATAAGTCTCCCATGCTGTGATATATGCGAAACCTTCTCAAAATGGGGGAATGCTTTCTTAAATCAAATTGATGCCAGTCCATTTGACACGAATGACTGACAGAAATTAAATAGTAAATGTCAACACCCACATTACTTATGCACTACTTGCTGCACATTTTGTGATGTATTTCAATGATTTTTTTTTCTCTTTTGCCAGATGAAACACAATGATCGATAGAGATCATGATATCTAAGTATTTATATGTCTATGACCTTGACTGCAAAGCATAATGAACAACTAACAGCCATACAAGACAGGTGGCGTTGTAAGTTAATGCCGGGCATAACATCTCCACATGTCAAAATGTGCTGTACAGCCAAGGTATTTCATATTCTCAGAATACAAAGCTGGGCTCACAACAAAGGTCAGCACACACTTCTCAATGTAGCTTCTTCAGTACTATCCAAATTGAAAATGTGCCTTTTTCTGTATCTGTGAATGGTCGCTGCCATTCATGCCCTTTGCAATTAACCAGCAGAAAAGGACGTGAGGATACCTCCAACCACTTTTTGTACTGGTGTCTGGGAAGACAAAGTTACCCAGATGTTTATATTCCATAGGAACAGCAATAGGCTATTCAGCCCTGCAAACCTGTCCCAACATTCAATTAAATCACAGCTGATCTTCCCCTTAACTAATCTATCCACCTTGGTTCCGTAAATCTTAGTACCATTGCCTCAAACAAAACTATCAATCTCTGATTTGAAATTTTCAATTGATCTTGCCACAACAGTATATTGGGAGCACAGAGTTCCAGAATTCCACCAGCCTTTGCATGAGAAAGTGGTTGCTGACATCACCCCATTCTCTATGACATGGAGAAAAAGCAGGGAAATAGGATTAGCGTGGACAGTTACAGTTGAAGAGCTAGCACTGGAACAGGGCCAATGGGTTAATGGACTTCTCTTGTGCTGTAATTTCTATGGAATTTTAACTTCACTTCATGCATCATTTGAATAAGTATGCCATACTGTAATGTTTTGATGTTAGGGTGACCTTTTCATGTAATGTTACATCTTCCAGATGATTACAATATACTACCTCTAATTTTCTTAATGATAAATAAATAATATTGGTCAAACTTAAAAGATCCTTTAACAAGCTTCTTGTTCAACCAAGTCCATTTTGTTCCATGAATATGGCTTGGGATGTATTCACCAATAGACTGTGGAAATTGTAATTCCCCATTAGTTTGTGATGGTGGCCCAGTGACTGTTGCTTCAATGAAGATGTGTTCTGCAGGCGGCAAGACAGAAAAAGGGCCTGGGCTGGATGGAGATAAGCATATTGGAATTTGATGGTCCGTCAAAATGAGGCCAAGCTTTGTGAGTAAAGTGTTGTCCATAGAGAAGTTCAAACATTTAGCAATCCACCTGAGACACACTGGCATGCTGGCAGTCAGTCGTGTGAGTGATCCAAACGGAAAGGATTGTTATCAGGCTCAAGCATAATGGACTATACCACAATTATTTAAAATGGCCAAAATGATCATTGACTCCACACTTCAAGATACATCAGTATTTTAAGTTGTGACCTGGTAGCATTCTTATAAGTGACAGATGGTGGTGACACTTAAAGCTCGCAGAACCCTCCCTGAAATTATTTGTTAAACATTTTGAAAGTTTTGGCAGAATTTTAATTTTGTATAGTCATAGAGTCATACAGCACAGAAACAGGCCCTTCGGCCCATCGTGTCTGTGCCAGCCATCAAGCATCTACCTATTCTGATCCCATTTTCCAGCACTTGGCCCGTAACCTTGTACGCTATGGCATTTCAAGTGCTCATCTAAATACTTCTAAAATGTTGTGATGGTTCCTGCCTCTACCACCCTTTCATGCACTGTGTTCCAGATTGCAACCACCCTCTGGGTGAAATTTTTTTCCCTCAAATCCCCTCTAAACCTCCTGCTCCTTACCTTAAATTTATGCCCTCTGGTTATTGACACCTCCGCTAAGGGAAAAAGTTTCTTCCTATCTTTAGAATTTGATTAGGTTAGATTAGAGATACAGCACTGAAACAGGCCCTTCGGCCCACCGAGTCTGTGCCGAACATCAACCACCCATTTATACTAATCCTACACTAATCCCATATTTCTACCAAACATCCCCACCTGTCCCTATATTTCCCTACCACCTACCTATACTAGTGACAATTTATAATGGCCAATTTACCTATCAACCTGCAAGTCTTTTGGCTTGTGGGAGGAAACCGGAGCACCCGGAGAAAACCCACGCAGACACAGGAAGAACTTGCAAACTCCACACAGGCAGTACCCGGAATTGAACCCGGGTCGCTGGAGCTGTGAGGCTGCGGTGCTAACCACTGCGCCACTGTGCCGCCAATAATTTTGTATACCTTAATCATGTCCCCCCTCAGCCTTCTCTGCTCTAAGGAAAACAACCCGAGCCTTTTCAGTCTCTCTTCATAGCTAAAACGCTCCAGTCCAGACAACATCCTGGTGAATCTCCTCTGCACCCTCTCCAGTGCAATCACATCCTTCCTATAGTGTGGTGACCAGAACTGTACACAGTATTCCAGCTGTGGCCTAACTAGCATTTTATACAGCTCCATCATAACCTCCCTGCTCTTATATTCTATGCCTCGGCTAATAAAGGCACGTATCCCATATGCCTTCCTAACCACCTTATCTACCTGTGCTGATGCCTTCAGTGATCTATGGACAAGAACACCAAGGTCCCTCTGACCCTCTGTACTTCCTAGGGTCCTACCATCCATTGTATATTCCCTTGCCTTGTTAGTCCTCCCAAAATGCATCACCTCGCACTTCTCAGGATTAAATTCCATTTGCCACTGCTCCGCCCATCTTACCAGTCCATCTATATTGTCCTGTAATCTACGGTTTTCCTCCTCACTATTTACGACACCACCAATTTTCGTGTCATCTGCGAACTTACTGATCATACCTCCTTTATTCACGTGTAAATCATTAATGTACACTACAAACAGCAAGGGTCCCAGCACCGATCCCTGCGGTACACCACTGGTCACAGGCTTCCACTCGCAGAAACAACCCTTGACCATTACCCTCTGCTTCTTGCCACTAAGCCAATTTTGGATCCAATTTGCCAAATTGCCCTGGATCCCATGGGCTCTTACCTTCTTAACCAATCTCACATGCGGGACCTTATCAAAAGCCTTACTGAAGTCCATGTAGACTACACAACTGCTTTATCCTCATCTACACATCTAGTCACCTCCTCGAAAAATTCAATCAAGTTAGTTAGATATGATCTCCCCCTGACAAAGCTATGTTGACTATATCTGATTAATGCCTGCCTCTCCAAGTGAAGATTAATCCTGTCCCTCAGAAGTTTTTCCAATAGTTTCCCAACCATTGATGTTAGACTCACTGGCCTGTAGTTACCTGGTTTATCCCTGCTCCCCTTCTTGAATAATGGTACCACATTCGCTGTCCTCCAGTCCTCTGGTACCTTTCCTGTGGCCAGAGAGGATTTGAAAATTTGTGTCAGAGCCCCTGCTGTCTCCTCCCTTGCCTCATATAATAGCCTGGGATACATCTCATCTGGGCCTGGGGATTTATCCACTTTTAAGCCCGCTAAAATAGCTAATACTTCCTCCCTTTCAATACTAATATGTTCAAGTATATCACAATACCCCTCCCTGATTTCTCCACCTACATCATCCTTCGCCATAGTGAACACAGATGAAAAGTAATCATTTAAAACCTCACCTATATTCTCCGGCTCCACACACAGATTGCCACTTTGGTCCCTAATGGGCCCTACTCTTTCCCTGGTTATCCTCTTGCCCTTAATATACTTACAAAATGCCTTAGGATTTTCCTTTATCTTGCCTGCCAGTGTTTTTTCATGTTCCCTATTCACTCTCCTAATTACTTTTTTAAGTACCCGCCTAGGATGTTGCCTGGTTTGGAGGGCTTGAGTTATAAAGAGAGATTGGATAGGCTGAGTCTGTTTTCCCTGGAGTGAAGGAGGCTGAGAGGGGACATCATAGAGGTATATAAAATTATGAGAGGCATAAATAGGGTAGATAGCCAGAGTCTGTTTCCCATGGTTGGGGTGACTAAAATTAGAGGGCATAGATTTAAGGTGAGAGGGAGGATGTTTAAAGGGGATCAAAAGGGTACATTTTTCACACAAAGAATAGTGGGTATCTGGAATGAGCTGCCAGAGGAGGTGGTGGAGGCAGGAACAGTAGCAACATTTAAGAGGCATCTGGACAGGTACTTGAATGAACAAGGCATAGAGGGATATGGAATTAATGCAGGCAGGTGTGATTAGGATAAATAGGCATTATGGTCGGCATGGACGTGGTGGGCCAAAGGGCCTGTTTCTATGCTGTACGACTCTATGATTTTATGACTCTATGACTTTCTATACTCCTCTAGGGCCTCCGTTGTTTTCAGCACTCTGAATCTGCCATAAGCCTCCTTTTTTTTCCTGATGCAATCCTCTATATCCCTTGACATCTCAGGTTCCCTGGACTTGTTGGTCCTATCCTTCAACTTAATGGGTACATGTTGGCTCTGAACTCTCACTATTTCCTCTTTGAATGACTCCCACTGGTCTGATGTAGACTTTCCTGCTTGTAGCTGCTCCCAGTCCACTTTGGCCAGATCCTGCTTTATCATAATGAAATCGGCAAAAGATTTAGTTCTTATAGGAAGCTTAGTCTAATGAATGAGTGAAGTTCTGTAAAGGTAGCCTTGAATTATTAAGAATCAACAATCTAAAACAGAAATCTGTTCAGGTAGTAAATGAAACAGAGATAGAGAGAAAGATGGGAACAATCCCATAGTTAAATAATAGTAAAAGTGGTTATTCTTGAAATGATTGATCTTAATTTTTTCTTGCTTTGTGCAGCAGAATAGATGCTGTCACACATATTCCCTTAATTTTAACATTTATGAATAATATTACACTATTTATCTTTCTAACCTTAATCTATAAATTTGCAGCTTGGATAACAGGCAGTCATTAATTATGGCATGATCACTTCGAGTAACTCATTAAGGGAGATTCCATTACTGTGCTCAATATCCATTGCCAGTCACTACTTCCAAAACAATAACAAGTGAAGATCTGCATGGAACACGTCTTAATAGCACAAAAGATTATTTTACAAGATATTAAAACATGCAATTTTCAGCTGCAGATCACAAATATGGGTAGGTAGTAGAATGGCTCTCTAAATCTTGTGTTCTCAAGGAAACAGTTTTTCTAATTAGGTTTCATATGTAACCAGCATATTATCTAGAGTGTAGATCCTGCTATCTAAAAATAGTGTTAAGAATTGTATAAGCGGAGCTGCTGTCTACCTTGGTAAATGCAGTATTGCAGTACTGATCTGTTAACTGGGAGAAACAAATCTGAGCATTCAATCCTGCTCACATCGGCCAACACTAACGTCCACCAGTTATCTATCTGCCCAACACATTTCAATTTCTTGTCCTGCTTTCAAATCCCTCCGTGGCTTTGCAGTACCTTTTCAACCTTACCCAACCTAGGATCTCAGCTTGTGCCCTCCACTCTTCCAAGGGCTGAATTTTTGCCCCCAAATGGGGGCGGACGGGTGCAAAGATTCACGCCGTTGGCGGACATGATGGCTTGCCGGCAACATCCCGCACCTGGGGCTTTTTTTACGGAGGTGGGATGGGGGCTGGAATGGCTACCCATTGCCAATTGAGGTAAGTTAAAAGCCTATTGGAGTCCAGCTGCCTGGAGGTAGTCTCCTGGTGGCACAACGGGATGGAGGGGGTGGTGGGGTCAGAGTTCCAGGCAGTCTTTGAGGTCCTGCCCACCTACCTGGCCAGAGCTGCTGCTGCTGCAGACTGCCCTGTGTAGGGGCTCCCCCTCCACAGTGGTGGCCCAGCTGTTGAGGCCATTTAAAAAAAATTTAAACTTTTAAAAGGTGGAGAGAGGCGCCCTCTCGCTCTCTTACCTGAACTGCAGGCTGCTGCTCCTTCCAAGCTGGAGGGCCTCCGACTTTGAGAGCCCTCCCACCAGACTTAATTGGGCTGCCAGCCCAATTCAGGAAAAATCATTGCTGGGTAACTGTTCCCCACACGCTGCAGGGTCGTGACCGCCCTCCCCCCCCCCCCCCCCCCCATTTGACTCCAATGTCGGGACCTGACCCAAAACCCAAAATCCTGCCCAAATGTTACATTGTGTCCCTTCCCTATCTCCCTGCCATTAGGGACATGTTGTTGTAAGAAATTCCTTTCTCAAAATTTCCCAAGTATCCCCTGGCCATCTTGTTACATCTCCCTTTATTTTGCAAAAGCCTTCTCAAAATTCTCTGCATGTCTTCAAGCTACCTCCCCCTAAATCTTCGTCCAACTCTTTCTTTAAATCTGACCCCTTCCTCTTTGTGAAGCATCTTGAGATATTTTGTTGTATTAAAGTGTAATATATAAATATATAGTTATTCTTCTTTTTCTTCTTCTTTTAAGACTCCCTCAGGATCGAGGATGACTTACTTCCACTCCAGTTCGATAGGTTCTGAGATGGCTGATAAGTCCAATGTGTGATCTGCAGCCTCTGCCACATGAGGGGCAGGTGGTGCTTGAAGGTGTCAGGTAGATGAGTAATTTGGAGGTTTGTGCGCTCCCTCCAATGCCTCGACTTCACCTCCGCATGTTCCCCTTGAGGTGTACAATGTCTTCCCGAATGAGCTTTCTCCATCTAGGATGGTCACGGGCCAGGGACTCCCACAAGTTGACGGGGATATTTGATCCCTTCAGGGATGCTTTGAAGACATCTGTAAAGTGTATCCACTGTCCTCCTGGGAGTCTCCTGCTGTGACCAATTTCTGAGTAGAACAGCTGCTTCGGGAGTCTGGTGTCAGGCATGTGAACGACATGTCCTGCTCAGCAGAGCTGATTTTGGGTGATTAGTGCCCCGATGCTGGGCAGTTCGGCTTGGGAGAGGACATTGCTGTTGGACTGTCTTTCTTGCCATCATATTTAGAGGAACTTGATGAGGCACCTCTGGTGGTACTTCTCCAGTGCTTTGAGGTGCCTACTGTGTGTTGTCGAAGTCTCCGAAGCATATAGGAGCACAGGGATCACTGCTGCTCAATAAACCATGACATTATTGTCAGGTTTGTGATCCTGATCCTCAAATACTCTCTTACTCAGTCAGCTGAAGGCTGAGCTGGCACATTGGAGGCGATGATGAACCTTGTCGTCTACATCTGCCTTCACCGAGAAGAGGCTCCCAAGATATGGAAAATGGTCCACATTTTCCACGATCCCGCCATTGATTTTGATTGGCAGGGGGAGGTGTTGTGCTGTGGGAGCTGGTTGGAAGAGAACCTTTATTTTCTGAGTGTTTAGCGAAAGATCCATTTTCTCATATGCTTCAGAGAAGGAGTCGTCAATGCCCTGGAGCTCAGTTTCAGCGTGAGCGCACAGTTCAGTGTCATCTGCATACTGAAGCTCGACAACCGAGGTTGGAGTGATTTTGGTTTTGGATTGAAGGAGGAATAGGTCAAACAGTTTCCCCTCTGTTTAATCCCAGTTTTGACTTCAGACTTCCCTGGGAAGTAGGGCTGCTAATTCTGGTGAAGAGGATAGCCCTGCTTTTAAGTCTGGAAATTTAAAAAATGAATCCTATATATGTGATTGTTAACAAGCACAAAACATTGTTTTTCCATTTATATCTGTTTCTCATGAAATAGAAGTATTTTTTCTTTTAAGGTTGCTAAGCTTTCCAGTTGGTTTGTTTTTGCTTTTCAGCAAAGCAGAACTCAAGTCTCGATATTCACCCCCTCACCCTCATAAGTCATGCCCACCTCACCCCTTGCTCCATTTAAAGTTTGGGCTTGGCAATAGACGAGGGGAGAAGGGGAGGGGTCGGAGGGCAGTGAGGGGAGGGGGGGGGGGTGGTGGTGTTGGGCAAGCTTGGGGCCAGCAGTGGCCTGCAGTATTGTCGTGGAATAATGATTAACTTACCTTTTTGCCAGCATTCTCCGGAGATCTCTGTAAGAACCATGAGTTAGGCTTTTGTAGACCTGGAAAAACTGAACAGAGCATGTGCAGTGCAGATGCCACTCAGTAGATAGCCGAGTTTCTGAAACAGGCATTAGGCCACTGATTACTATATTTGAAGGGTGTCTAACACTCTTTCTGGCAGGGACCTGGGCATTTGGAGGCCGACAGCAGCCAATGTATTGCTGGGAGATATCGGGAATGTGCAATCGTTCCGGGAAATTGGTCACCCCCAATATTAATTTTTCACTCAAAAAATAGCCATGAAGAGGAACAATTTCTATGCCAGAGTAAGAGAGAGACAGTAAATTAAAAGCTCAATCCTGGCACATTTCTTCCACACCGTTTTGTGATTGCATAAAACTGTAATCTTTTCCTGGGCATATATCGTTATCTGAGCCTAAAATATTTACAGCTGTACTGTACAAGCCTGCATCTTTGAGATGTTCTTATTTCAGGATGATAAGCTTTTCATTGAGTTGTAATCCACTTTTGTAGAGTGTTAATTTTACAGTAATTGAACAAAAATTGCGATGACACCCACATAAAAAAATTCAGACGTTTCAAAATGCTGAGCATTTCCAGCACTTTTTGTTTTTATTTCAAAATGCTGAGTTTCTTTTTGCCTTAAAGGGGAAGGAAACCCTAAAAAGAAGAATTTTATTCAAAAATTCCTCCACTGTATATTGACAAAAGATATGCTGATCAAAATACTGGCTCCTAACTGGCTCTAGAGTTGATCTGGAAACTGGTGACTGTGGGAACCACACTAGAACTGAATAGTCTGCATGGGGGAAAATGTCCTCTGCATACTATGGGCTACACTTTACCAGCCCTCTAGGGCCAGGCAGAGGGGTGGGGTGGAGGGTGAGGGGCATAAAATAGCAAGGGAAAGCATGTGATGGTGGCTATTCAATTTTATCAGGGGCGGGAGAGGTCGAGGACACCTTCCCACCCATAGGCCAAGTGAGACTCACAAATGGCCAATTGGCCATTAAGGGTCTCAGCCTGCAGCCATTGTCATTTTACCAGCGGCCATTGTCATTTTACCAGCGGCGGTGGAGAGGGGAGGGCCTCCACTATGTGGCAAGGCAACCCAGTATCATTAGGTGGCCTCCCTGTGGGCAGAGGGCAGGCGCCCTCCTGCTTGGGCAATCTATGGCCTACAGAGGGCCTCTGGCAGCAAAGGCTGCCCCTGTGCCAGCACGCACCCTCCAACTTCAACAACCACCAGATCATCACCCCTCGCCAGGGCCCGTGAGTCCAGGGGGGACGACCTGTGAACGGCCTTCCTGCTCTGCTGCCAATTGAGGCACTTAACTGGGTAATTAACCCCCAATTAAGGGCCTCCTCCCACTGCAGCCGCAATTTTACCCGTTTGGTGGGCAGCCTTGTCGCCGTATGGGAAGCACGGCACGAAAAACTGTGTGGGCTGCTTCCTGGCTCTGGGGTTGGGGGATGTCCCTTGTTCAAAGGCACTTAGCGCCTGAACAAGGGACCCAGCATTGGGAAGGGGGGTTTCGCTGAGGGGCATTCTCCCTGCCCTTGCTGCTGACTCCCTTCCCCCCCCCTCGTAACCCCCACCCCCGAGACCCCTCCCGCCCTCACCTACCTTAAGCCTGGTTCCAGCGGCATAGAATATAAGAGCAGGGAGGTTATGATGGAGCTGTCTAAAACGGTAGTTAGGCCACAGCTGGAGTACTGTGTACAGTTCTGGTTACAACACTATAGGAAGGACGTGATTGCACTGGAGAGGGTGCAGAGGAGCTTTACCAGGATATTGCCTGGGCTGGAGAATTTCAGCTATGAAGATAGACTGGATAGGCTAGGGTTGTTTTCCTTAGAGCAGAGAAGGCTGAGGGGGAACACGATTGAGGTATACAAAATTATGAGGGGCATAGATAGGGTAGATAGGAAGAAATTTCTCCCCTTAGCGGAGGTGTCAATAACCAAGGGGCATTGATTTAAGGTAAAGGGCAGGAGGTTCAGAGGGGATTTGAGGAAACATTTTTTCAACCAGCGGGTGGTTGGTATCTGGAACGCACTGCCTGAAGAGGTGGTAGAGGCAGGAACCCTCACAACATTTAAGAAGTATTTAGATGAGCACTTGAAATGCCATAGCGTACAAGGCTACGGGCCAAGTGCTGGAAAATGGGATTAGAATAGATAGGTGCTTGATGGCCGGCATGGACATGATGGGCTGAAGGGCCTGTTTCTGTGCTGTATGACTCTATGACTCTATGACTCTTCAGTGTTTGGTCGGCAGCTTTGCAAGGCCGGGACTTCCAGCGACGGGGTCCTAAATCCAAGGAAGGCCCCCCGCAGTCCAGTTAAGTGCCTAATGGCACTAAGTTTGCAGGCCTTCTGGAAAAAAGGTGACGCAGGGATTTTGGCGTTGATTTTCCCTAACATCGAAACCCTGTCGCCAGCATAAAATTACCCCCGGGGCTCCTGTGCTGCTCTGGTCCTGGGCCTCCTGTGACGCTGCTGGGATTGCTGATCTGCTGGCCCTCTGATTGGCCAGTAGCTCTTGGAGGTGGGATTCCTGTCCTTAAAGGGGACAGCCCCCCCCCCAACTGATGCTGGGGCAGTTAACTGCTTGAGTGCCATCAAATGCAGCCGGGGCTTCCCAAAATGGCTGAGTTGGTGTTTCCCTCACCTTTCTGGCCTGGCGTCGGGATCGCTGCCACCTGCATAAAGTCCAGCCCTGTAAGTGGTCTTCATTACAGGCTCATGATTTTGTTAGGTACAGTATACAGAGCGAATCTTCACTCATGTTTCTAACTCAACAAAAACTGGTACAACGGACATCAGCCGTGCTGAGGCCCTAGCATTCAATTTGGAATTAGACTGTTATATGGAAAGGAAGAATGTGCAGGGTTACAGGGAGAAGGCGGGGGCAATGGAACTAAGTGAATTGCTCTTTCGGAGAGCTGGTGTGGACATGATGGGCCGAATGGCCTCCTTCTGCATTGTAACAATTCTATGATTCTATAGATGTTTCCAGCATTAACGGTAGCCATTCGACTCATATTGACTTTTTTTTTATATATTAATTTGTGGGATGTGGGCATCACTGGCTATGGCAGCATTTGTTGCCCATCCTTAATTGCCCTTGAACTGAGTGGCTAGCTGAGACATTTCAGAGGACATTTTAAGAGTCAACCACATTACTGTGGGTCTCGAGTCACATGTAGGCCAGACCAGGTAAGGACAGCAGATTTCCTTCCCTAAAGGACATTAGTGAACCGGATGGGTTTTTACAACAATTGACAATGGTTTCATCATCATCATTAGACTAGCTTTTCATTCCATATTTTTTATCAATTGAATTCAAATCGCACCATCTGTCATGGTGAGATTCAAACTCATGTCCCCAGAGCATTAGCCTGGGCTCTGGATTACTGGTCCAGTGACAGTACCACCACTATGCCACCGCCTCCCTCTGTGCTGGTTCTTTGCTGCACCAAACTAGAACTAATGGTACCACCCTGCTCTCTTCCCCGTTGACCCGTATATTTCTCTGTTTCAAAAATGTATCCAGTTTTCTCTTCAAAGATGGAACATAGTCTGCCTGAACTACACTCTGTGGCCAAGCATTCCATACTCCAACAGCCTTCTGCTTAAAGACATTTCTTTTAAACTCTCCCCCAATTCTCTTGGCATAAATTTTAAAAGATGGCTCCTTATCACTGAGTTCCCAAACCAAAGGGTATAGATTATTGCTGCTAACTGTATGATAATCCTTCATAATTTAAAAAACCTCATTTAAATCTCATTTTAGCCTTCTCTGCTCCAGTGGAGATTAGTCCCAGTATCTCAGATCTTTCCTCATGACCATAGTTTCTGACTTCTGACCCACGGGCAGCACAAATTGGAAATGCAAGCGAACACTGCTTAGGATTTTCTGACCATTAAAGTGAGTGGTCAGAAAATGAGGGACCTGTGTGTACCTGAATTTTTGATTTGCGCTGCTGGTAAGAGAAATTCTCTGCCCGCAGCTCAAACTCATTAAAATGCGGCCCATACATACAATAAATATTAAAATATTTTTTAGCAGGAATCCAAATAAAATGTACTCAGCATTATTCATTGAGCAGATTGCGTCTTAAATCTCAAAGCAATCTGTCCTTATAGGAGCTATTTACCGACATTGAACAATCTACCATTTGACATAAAGAGGCAAGATAAATCCAGGAGTGCTGGACTTTCATGATCTTATTACACTTTGTGCCGAAAGGAGTGTCAACATTGCTGGGGACTGCAACAGTTTCTGATTTGACTTGTGTCTTTAAAAGCACACTCTTGCCAAATTCTAGCAGTGATTTAGGGGGAATGATTGCTCTGGGCATTAGATGTAGCAGGTGTGATACATATATGCTAATATATAGTAATGTTCTTTGCTCTAAAAAGGCAGTTGTTCACTTTCACCATTTTCACAAAATTATGTCAATAAACAGGTTTAAATACATTACACACACACATACACACATACATACATGGTCATTGCATTAGTAAAGGCTTCCTAAGGACAAACTGAGGGCTAATCGAAGGGCTTGGTGATAAACTCCCAGCCTTACCCTTGAAGATGTACATGATGCCCATTCAAGCTGGATTTACAGCAGCAGTAAGGATGGAAAGATGCGTAAAATTATGAGCATGCGGACAAGGTGGGCATGGCAGCTGATTGGGAAACAGAGTGAAGATTGGGACGGAAGCATTCATTTGATTACTTAGACAACGTGTTCCCATTAATGTCACATGGGACATTCTCAAGGATGGAAATGGCAGCAATGTGTCTACCTGCCATGCGGAGGCAGGCGGCCAATCAAACCAATTAATGCCCCCCCACCAGCATTTTACTAGTGTCAACGTGGGCCCCGCTGTGTGGGGAGACCGCCAGGTAAACCATGGCAACCTCCCAGCGGGTTCCCAGGGAGGGCCTTCCTGTATGGCTGCTCCATGGCCCACGGAGGGGCCTCCCAGCGCCAATACCTGTCCCTGTGGCTCCGCACCGCTGCTGTTAAGTTCACCCTTCCAATCGCTGGGGCCTTCACGCCTCGCCCCAACACATTAAAAATAAATTCCCATCTGGCCTTCGAGGGTGCCTCAACATGGAGACTCCCTCTTCTTCCTGCAGCCACAGCAGCGATCACCTCAATCAGTGGTTCTACCAAAGCTGCTGAACTGCTAGCCATTAGATTGGGTAAGTAGCTCTGAGAGTTGGGCCTCCATCCTCATTTGGACCGTGGTCCCGGCGGTGCCCTCTTAAATGGCCACCGGCGGTAATATCCCATCATGGGACCCACCGCCTGTCCGCTCAGTCTCGTGACCCGTTTTCAGTCATCGCGGTGGGACAACCTTGGATATGAGAGAATTCCGGCCAAAGGCTCATCCTGTTGCTACTCTTGCTGAAGTTCAACTTATTAAGATAGAATAATCAAGTTTTACTTTTCTATACAGAGATTTCTAAGTTGGGGATGCAATTTGGATTCAGTTTTAATGGTTAGGTACATAAGAGGATAAGAAATAGGAACTGGAGTAGCCCATAGCACCCCTTGAGCCTGCTTCACCATTCAATAAGATCATGGCTGAACTTTTACCTCAACTCCACATTCCTGCACGATCCCCCCTAGCCCTTGATTCCCTTAGTGTCCAAAGATCTATCAATTCTCAGTTTTGAATATACTCAATAGCAGAGTATCCACAGCCCTCTAAGGTAGAGAATTCCAAAGAGTCACAACTCTCTGAGGAAAAACATAGAACATAGAACATAGAACAGTACAGCACAGTACAGGCCCTTCGGCCCACGATGTTGTGCCAAACCTTTAACCTACTCTAAGATCAAACTAACTACCTACCCTTCATTCTACTATCATCCATGTACCTATCCAAGAGTCGCTTAAATGCCCCTTATGTATCTGCTTCTACTACCACCGCTGGCAGTGCATTCCACGCACCCACCACTCTCTGTGTAAAGAACAACCTCTGATATCTCCCTGAAACCTTCCTCCAATCACCTTAAAATTATGCCCTCTGGTGATAGCCCTTTCCACCCTGGGAAAAAGTCTCTGACTATCCACTCTATCTATGCCTCTCATCATCTTGTACCCCTCTATAAAGTCACCTCTCATCCTTCTTCGCTCCAATGAGAAAAGCCCTAGCTCCCTCAATCTTTCTTCGTAGGACATGCCCTCCAGTCCAGGCAGCATCCTGGTAAATCTCCTCTGCACCCTCTCTAAAGCTTCCACATCCTTTCTAAAATGAGGCGACCAGAACTGAACACAATATTCCAAGTGTGGTCGAACCAGGGCCTTATAGAGCTGCAGCATAACCTCGCGGATCTTAAACTCAATCCCCCTGTTAATGAAAGCCAACACACAATACGCCTTCTTAACAACCCTATCAACTTGGGTGGCAACTTTGAGCGATCTATGGACATGGACCCCAAGATCCCTCTGGTCCTCCACACTACCAAGAATCCTGTCTTTAAGCCTGTATTCCGCATTCAAATTCGACCTTCCAAAATAAATCACTTCACACTTTTCCAGGTTGAATTCCATCTGCCACTTCTCAGCCCAGCTCTGCATCCTGTCAATGTCCCGTTGCAACCTACAACAGCCTTCCACACTATCCACAACTCCAGCAACCTTTGTGTCATCGGCAAACTTGCTAACCCAGCCTTCCACTTCCTCATCCAAGTCATTTATAAAAATCACAAAGAGCAGAGGTCCCAGAACAGATCCTTGTGGAACACCACTGGTCACCGAGCTCCATGCTGAATACTTTCCATCTACTACCACCCTCTGACTTCTATGGGCCAGCCAATTTTGTATCCAGACAGCCAACTTTCTCTGAATCCCATGCCTCCTTACTTTCTGAATGAGCCTACCATGGGGAACCTTATCAAACGCCTTGCTAAAATCCATATACACCACATCCACTGCTCTTCCTTCATCAATCTGTTTTGTCACATCTTCAAAGAATTCAATAAGGCTTGTGAGGCATGACCTGCCCCTCACAAAGCCATGCTGACTGTCTCTAATCAAACTATGCTTTTCCAAATAATCATAAATCCTGTCTCTCAGAATCCTCTCCAATAATTTGCCCACTACCGACGTAAGACTGACTGGTCTATAATTCCCAGGGTTATCCCTATTCCCTTTCTTGAACAAGGGAACAACATTTGCCACCCTCCAATCATCCGGTACTACTCCAGTGGACAGTGAAGACGCAAAGATCATTGCCAAAGGCGCAGCAATCTCTTCCCTCGCTTCCCATAATATCCTTGGGTATATCCCGTCTGGCCCCGGGGACTTATCTGTCCTCATATCATTCAAAATTTCCAGCACATTGTCCCTCTTAACCTCAACCTGTTCGAGCATATCAGCCTGTTCCACGCTGTCCTCACAAACGACCAGGTCCCTCTCACTAGTGAATACTGAAGCAAAGTATTCATTTAGGACCTCCCCTACCTCCTCCGACTCCAGGCACAAGTTCCCTCCACTATCCCTGATCGGCCCTACCCTCACTCTTGTTCCTCACGTAAGTGTAGAACGCCTTGGGATTTTCCTTAATCCTACCCGCCAAGACTTTTTCATGTCCCCTTCTAGCTCTCCTAAGTCCATTCTTCAGTTCCTTCCTGGCTACCTTGTAACCCTCTAGAGCCCTGTCTGATCCTTGCTTCCTCAACCTTAAGTAAGCTTCCTTCTTCCTCTTGACTAGCTGTTCCACATCTCTTGTCATCCAAGGTTCCTTCACCCTACCATCCCTTCCCTGTCTCATCGGGACAAACCTATCCAGCAGTCGCAGCAAGTGCTCCCTAAACAACCTCCACATTTCTGTCATGCATTTCCCTGAGAACATCTGTTCCCAATTTATGCTCCCCAGTTCCTGCCTAATAGCATTGTAATTCCCTCTCCCCCAATTAAATATTTTCCCATCCCGTCTGCTCCTGTCCCTCTCCATGACTATAGTAAAGGTCAGGGAGTTGTGATCACTATCACCGATACGCTCTCCCACCGAGAGATCTGCCACCTGGCCTGGTTCGTTGCCAAGCACCAAGTCCAACATAGTCTCCCCTCTAGTCGGCCTATCTACATATTGAGTCAGGAAACCTTCCTGGACACACCTGACAAAAACTGCTCCATCCAAACTATTTGCACTAAGGAGGTTCCAATCAATATTAGGGAAGTTGAAGTCACCCATGACAACAACCCTGTTACTTCTGCACCTTTCCAAAATCTGCCTCCCAATCTGTTCCTCCATGTCTCTGTTGCTATTGGGGGGTCTATAGAAAATTCCCAACAAAGTGACTGTTTCTGACTTCCACCCATAATGACTCAGTAGACAAACCCTCCTCGACGACCTCCCTTTCTGCAGCTGTGATACTATCCCTGATTAACAATGCCACTCCCCCACCTCTTTTACCTCCCTCCCTATTCCTTTTGAAACATCTAAACCCCGGAACATCCAACATCCATTCCTGCCCCTGTGATATCCACGTCTCTGTAATGGCCACAACATCGTAGCTCCAAGTACTGATCCATGCTCTAAGTTCATCACCCTTATTCCTGACACTTCTTGCATTAAAATAGACACACTTCAACCCATCATACTGGCTGCAACTTTGCCCTGTCAACTGTCTAACCTTCCTCACATACTCTCTGCACTCGGTATCTGCCTGTTCAACAGCTACCCCATCTACTGATCCGTGGCTCCGGTTCCCATCCCCCTGCCAAACTAGTTTAAACCCTCCCGAAGAGCTCTAGCAAACCTCCCGCCCAGGATATTGGTGCCCTTCCAGTTCAGATGCAACCCGTCCTTCTTGTACAGGTCCCATCTTCCCCAGAAGGTATCCCAATGATCCACATATCTGAATCCCTCCCTCCTACACCAGTTCTGTAGCCACGTGTTCAGCTGCACTCGCTCCCTGTTTCTAGCCTCACTAGCACGTGGCACCGGTAACAATCCTGAGATTACTACTCTGCTCGTCCTGCCTTTCAGCTTCCAAGCTAACTCCCTATATTCGCTTTTCAGGTCCTCATCCCTTTTCCTAGCTATGTCATTGGTACCGATATGGACCACGACCTCTGGCTGCTCCCCCTCCCCCTTAAGAATCCTGTGGACTTGATCCGAGACATTCCTGACCCTGGCACCCGGGAGGCAACATACCATCCGGGAGTCTCGTTCGCGACCACAGAATCTCCTGTCTGTTCCTCTAACCATTGAATCTCCTATCACTATCGCTCTCCTATTCTCCCCCCTTCCCTTCTGAGCCACTGGGCCAGGCTCAGTGCCAGAGACCTGGCCACTGTGGCTTTCCTCTGGTAGGTCCCCCCCCCCAACCGTATCCAAAACGGTACACTTATTATTGAGGGGAACGGCCACAGGGATCCCTGCACTGTGCGCCTATTCCCTTTCCCTCCCCTGACGGTCACCCAGCTACCTTTATCCTGTAACTTAGGTGTCACTACTTCCCTATAACTGCTCGCTATCACCCCCTCAGCATCCTGAATGATCCGAAGTTCATCCAGCTCCAGCTCCAGTTCCCTAATGCGATCTGTGAGGAGCTGGAGTTGGGTGCACTTCTCACAGGTAAAGTCAGCAGGGTCACAAGTGGTGACCCTTACCTCCCACATCCTGCAAGAGGAGCATGCAACTGCCCTAGCTTCCATCCCCTCCACACTAAATTGACAACAGTGAATTAAGAAAAAAGGAAAACCTTACCTTACCAAACCCTCCACACAAGAGTCCTTTTTTTTTGGTTAGAGGAGGAGGATGGGTGGGAGACTCTACACGTGTAGTGTTTCGGGTTTAGCCACTGCCCGAATATATAGGCTTACTTACCCAGCAGTCCCCTTGTCCGCCGAAACAAAAGGTAAGTTATTTTAAACTGAAACTCACCTTCCCACTGCTTCAGAAAAAGCTGCTGCAACAAAAGGTAAGTTATTTCAAACAAAAACAAGAAATGCTGGAATCACTCAGCAGGTCTGGCAGCATCTGTGGAAAGAGAAACAGAGTTAACGTTTCGGGTCAGTGACCCTTCTTCGGAACTGCCCGAATATATAGGCTTACTTACCCAGCAGTCCCCTTGTCCGCCGAAACAAAATAAATTTCTCCTCATCTCAGTCCCAAGTGACCAACCACTTATACTGAGACTATGACTCCTAGTTCTAGACTCTGCATCCAGGGAAAACAGTCTTTCAGAATCTAGCCTGTCAAAGCCTCTAATAATTATATACATTTCAATGAGATCCCATCTCATTCTTCAAAATCTCGAGAATATCGGCCCATTTTACTCAAATTCTCCTTACAGGACAGGTCTCTCATTCCAGGAAACAATTTAGTTGACCTTGGTTGCACTGTCTCAAAGGCAAGTTTATCTATCCTTCCTTAGGTACGAAGACCAAAACTGTACAGAGTACTGATAACAAATTTGTTAAAAAAATCCAGCTGTAGCATTCTGCTCAGGTTTAGAAATCTAACTCGTGTGCTTAGCAACCGTTATGACTCAATTTTCCTTTTAATGCGAATGTCACGGATAAGTCGCCTGAAATTGGCGTGGTGAACTCAACTCCAGATCTCTACCTTTCTGGATTATCCAAAAGGAACAGTGACAAATAACACCAGAATCTGGGCTAAAGATTCTATTGCCCCTGAAAATGGCTGCGGGGATCGCAATGCGTGATTAACCTGCGCACATTCAAAGTAATGCAGGCAGCATGCGAACTTCATGCTGCCTGTTCACTTAAAAATAGTGACATGCAGCCCAGTGCCAAACACGCTGTTGAGTAGCTGCACACCATAGTAGGAGGCCCAAGTCTGTACAAGGGTAGCACCAGTTAAAACTAGCCAGCACTACTTTTTTAAAAATTCATTTGTGGGATGAGGGCGTCACTGGCTAGGCCGACATTTATTGCCCATCCCGAATTGCCCTTCAACTGAGTGGCTTGGTGGGCCATTTCAGAGGGCAGTTAAGAGTCAACCACATTGCTGTGGGTCTGAAATCACATGTAGGCCAGACCAGGTAAGGACAGTAGATTTCCTTCCCTAAAGGACATTAGTGAACCAGTTGGGTTTTGTTTTTACAACAATTGACAATGGTTTCATGATCACCATTCGACTAGCTTTTAATTCCAGATTTATTAATTGAATTCAAATTTTACCATCTGTCATGATGGGATTCGAACCCACGCCCCCAGAGCCCCCAGAGCATTAGCCTGGGCTCTGGATTACTACTTAAAGAGGTGTATTCTGGCTGCAGCAAGTTCTGGAGGTTGTTGGAGACAGTGTCTGACCTACAAAAGAGTAAAGATGGTGCAATATGGCAGAAAGGCTTTGTGATGCAGCACTTGAGGCCTTGGTGCAGGAGATGGACAGGAGGAGAAAGGTCCTCTTCCTGCAGAGGGCCAGGAGACCCGTCAGGCAAGCCCCCAGAAAGGAATGGTAGCCAGAGGTCAATGTGAACAGTGTCACCCCAAGGGTTTGGACGCAGCACCAAAAGAAGTTTAATGAGCTCACATGAATTGTCAAGGTCAGTGAATTCATCTACAAATGTCAAACTCATACAAATAAACCACTAACCTCACACACTGCTCAATCTAACATACCTCCATCACTCACCGACCAACATTATCAAGCACAACTCATACCTCACATTCTTAGCCGCCCCTCACACTCACACACTTAACACTGTTGCAAGCCTCACATGTGCCTCTCATACTTTGCACACACTGCCAGCTATTCAACCATGACAATCACAACACCCTCACTGACACACATCAAACTTTCTTGCAGGGCAAGGTGGCACACAACCCAAGGCAGCAGCAGCCAACTGGCAGGGGCCAGGCATGGCTGCATGTCCTCACCCTGATGAGGAGGTGGTGGTCTCCATAATTGGAGCAGTCCAGGTCCTGACAGCAGTGGGGCTGAAGCTGTTGAAGATGATGGAGCTTTTCACATGCCACTTCCCCCTCACTCCACAATCTCTTCTGTTGTGCAAGCTGCAGCTGGTGTCAGCATGCAGCTCCTGCTTCCCCCACCCCCACCATCCCCACATCACAACCTTACCCTTGTGCCTTTTTACTTTCAGGTGCCCAGGAACTGCCACCTAACCAGGCAGTTGTGCTGGGAGTGACAACACTGATGATGAAGAAACACTGCCACCTGATCTAACGGTCACAGCCACCAGCTCAGATACTGGCATTGTGTGTACCTTAGAGGGTAGCAATGAGGCAGGATTGGCACGTGGCGAGTCACCGGCATGAGTGGCCTTCAGCCCGGGCAGGTGGACAGGTTAGCATGGGTGCCAGCTAACTGCAGGGCGAGGTGGCAAGCGGGATCTGCTGCAGAGGACACAGATGAGCACCTCGATGGGACGGTGTACAGAAAAAGGCTGATGGGTATGCACAATGAAATGCTTGGTGCATTGGCAGGCTTGCCAGAAAGTCTGCTGTCACTATCAACGAGCATGGGGGAGCTTGGCAGCAACTTGGCACAGGGCATTGCATAGACCTTGGAGCCCATCCTTTCCAGCATGAAAGTGGTGGCCAACTCCATGATAACTTTTGTGGACCCAATCATGATCCAGCATCTGATGGCCAATGTCTCAGCTTCCATTACAGCACAAGCAGAAGCTACCCAATGTCAGAGTGAGGTCATGAAATCTCAACTTGTTGCCATGCAGGTTCAGACTGCTGCCATCTTGGCTCCTGATCCCAGTGCTCAAAGGGGATTTCACGGCTTTGCAGTAATCCAGCAAGTTACTAGGATTACTGAGATGCTGTCCCATTGGAATGGGAGTGGCTTCATGGAGTTCGAACCTGCTGTCCTCTCTCAGGGTTACAGTATTCGTGCTTCTACCACTGTCACTCCACCAGTGCTCCTCCAGTTGCCTATCGGCCATCCCAGACTGTTGCTGCCCATACAGAGATGGTGCTGTCCAAAGGCCCAGAACTGCTCGAGGTCATCCTGTAAGGCCATCTGCAGTCTCCCCCACTGAAAGTCAACAGCCCTCCACCAGTCATGCTGCAGCCACTGGGGTAGCACTGTGTAGGAGCACTAGAACAGGCAAATGTACTCACAAGACAGGCATTGAGGGAATGTATAAGGGTGATTCATTGAGTTTTGTATGGTTCATTGG
Organism: Heterodontus francisci; assembly: GCF_036365525.1. Classification (NCBI taxonomy): domain Eukaryota; kingdom Metazoa; phylum Chordata; class Chondrichthyes; order Heterodontiformes; family Heterodontidae; genus Heterodontus; species Heterodontus francisci. The sequence goes on along the minus strand of NC_090395.1, from coordinate 61,840,909 downwards.
ATATTTTGTTGGATGAAGTTTGTATGGAATATGTTTTGTAGTGGCTTTATTTCAGCATTGTGGCCAAGACGGTGGTTCTTAATTGACGGATGGCAAGGTGTGGCTATGTTGTACAATGGGGATCTGGGATCGTGTTCATGGGAACCAGAGTTGAATAAAGTGATCATGTATGTGAATGTATCTCTGCCTCCTCCCTTCCTTCTCCTCTTGCTACTCCTCCTGAGGTTGTCATTGAATCCCTCTTAGTAAGGCATGTGGCTCCATTATGGCCAGGTTGTCGAGATCTAGCAGACCACCATCGATTGGGACACCCACTCCAGTGAGTACTGGAGGGCTCCTCCAGAGCAGTCAAGGCAGCAGAACCATTGCTTCAACACCCCAATTGTCTGCTCATTGATGTGTCTTATGGCAGCATGGCAGTCACTGTACATGTGCTGGCCATGTGTGGTTGTGGAGTGGAGTCATGAGCCAGGAGTAAAGCTGACAGCCCTTGTCGCCCACCAGCCAGCCGTTAGTTTAATATGGTGGCTGAAAGACTGAGGGAACAGCAACTGGCATAAAATGAAAGCATCATGACTGTTGGGAGGATAGGGGCATTCGCCAGCATGACGAGCTCAGCATGGTGGCACACTGACTTCACCTTGAGTGAGTGGTAACTTTGGCAGTGGCGGTACATCTCAGCATTGAGTGCCCAAAGCCCTTGCAGTCACAAGCAAAGCCTTCCGCACGTGCAGCACCACTCCCTGCAGCTTTCACTACATTTAACCAACTCCTCAAAATACCCAACACTAGTGCTTCATTGGCTGTAATATGCTTTGAGACATCCAATAGTTGTGAAAGGGCTATATAAATGCAAGTCTTTCTTTTTTTGACCCACAAACTCAAGTAGAGCCAGTAGAAAGTAATCAGCAAGTAACCTGCAAGTTGTTTTTGATCCCTTTAAATAGAGGTGGTGGGGTGGGGGTTGCGGGTTGGGATGTCCTTCTTGCTGCTGAATCTATGTTCAGCTGTAACAAAAACAAGAAATGCTGGATTCACTCAGCAGGTCTGGCAGCATCTGTGGAAAGAGAAGCAGAGTTAACGTTTCGGGTCAGTGACCCTTCTTCGGAACTCTGTGTTTGTTTAAGAGAGGGTTTTAGTGCAGTGAGGTCAAAATGTCAGCGATGGCATCAAATCAAAGTTGCACAGTCTCTTATGCCAAGATATGGCTGCTTTGCATACTTCCGGGGCGTGCTTCTAACACCGTGCTAATGCCTTCACTGTGATGGTGTTTGGCACAGACTGCGGCGGAAGCGCATGTGAGCAAAGCGAACTCCATTATAATGATACCCGCAGCGCCAAAACTACAGGCGCTACAGAGCCCAATTTTTCAGCCGTTGTGTATCTGGATTCTTAATACGAGTGTTTACCTCTGCTGCTTTAGGGCTGAAACTGTCTGAACACAATTCATGCCCAATGGGGAACAACTCACTCCAATCCTATCTAGGCTGCAAGGATTAAAAACCAGATCCGGCAAGATTAGGAGACAGCACTACCAGAACTCTTCCAGATCATGGTATTGAATGACACGCTTTTGAAATGTCAAGCTCACAATACCCTGTGCATAAGGACTACACAGAGTTCAAGAATGAGCAGAGGAAAATTTCCATGACGTTCCCTATTCATGCCACACTGCTAAATTTAACAAGTTGAAACCATACTTTTGATCAATCCCATACTCGTCTGTTACTATGCATTTTTTTTCCCGCCACTGGAAATAGGATTATTTTCCCCCTTTCAGGAAACACCCTTTGTTTGCACTCATGCACAGAGCTGGAAATCTGCTCTGACTGTAATCTAAGGTCAAAGTTTGGAGTAAATGAGCTCTTTCTTCCAGAAGGGTTTCAGTGGTGGTTAGCTGAATTTGGACACGCTCCAAGCAGGTTGGTATTGTTCAACTTATGAAACTTGCTGCCTTCATTGAACTGAAAGTGGAAACAGTAAACGGGGCCGACAGCCGCCTTGACTTCAGTGCTTAGAAATAGCGACAGGAGGAGTGGGATCAAAGTAGGCGTTGTCTTTTAAAAAGGCCATCTGTCATTGTCTGTTGGACATTATTTTTGAGATTCAAATGTCATCCAAACCATACGACAGGGTAATCATTTACCATCACAAAATAAATATGGGGAAGTTGAAGAAGTTGTAACATGTCATTTTAAAAAAAAAATCTTTCTCTGCCAGGGAAAGCTAGAAAGTTCCATCTGGTCTCAGAATCTTGTGATGAGACATTATGATCTAAAATCAGGTACAGCCACTGAATGCAAACCGATACTCAGAACTCAGATTGTTCAGATTTTGAAACAGAAATTGGTTTCCCTTGTTCTCATAATAACCCATCATAATAATTTATCTCTTTTCACAACATTTCATTACAGCATACTGGTGTTTAGGTTTATTGGCAAAAGAATTAGAGGGGAGATGAGGAGAATTTTGTTTTAACACAGTGAGTATTATGAGCTGGAATGCACTACCTGAAAGGGCAGTAGAAACAGATTCAATAGTAACTTACAAAGGAAATTAGTTATAGACTTGAAAATGAAAAATAATTACAGAGCTATGGAGAAAGCTAAATGGATAGCTCTTTCAAAGCGCTGGAACAGGCATGATGGGCCGAATGCCAGCCGCAGGACCAGTGATTTTACCACAGGTGGCCTCTTAGTTGGCCGCCTGCAGGCCCACCATCCAATTACGGAGAGTGGACAGGCTCCTATTCTAGGAATACTGTAAATACTGTACTTTGAAATAAAAAGACATAGACGGTTGAGTCTCCATTGTGTTTAGCTGTTTGTTGTAGGTACATTTTAATGAGAGATGCATGGTGGTGTGCTCACAGTGATGCTATCTGTACACATTGGGCTCCCGCCGCCGTAACCCGTGGCAGAAGAAAACAATGGCGGTCCGCCTGCGTGGGCTGCACGTCGCGGAGCCGCCGCGCTTAATATTGCGGCAGCTCATTTAAATAGCCGGGGCAGACCACCCACCCCGATGACATGGAGGGGGCAGGCTGTCCGTCCCCAGCAATGGCGCCAGCTGCCTTTGCGCAGGTGCAGACACCATTTTTAAAGGGCCTCAAGCCCTATTGTTAAATTTAAATATTTAAAGAAGAATTGATTTTTAAAAATTAAATAAATTTATCTTGTCCCACCCCCCCCCCAATAACCATAGAATTAATTACTTGCCCTCTCCCCCCCCAGCACACTTACCTTGTCCACCTGACCTCCCCGCCCCCCGCCAAAGTGCATAAACTTTACCCTATATCCTTTCCCATTATACCCTACACCAATGATATCACTTGACCCTGCATATCCCCCCCACTCCCGCACTGAAAAATGTACCTGCTCCCCCCTCCCCACCAGTGTTCTGCGTCAGTTCCCCGGACGGGGATCTGAAGGCACGGGAATGCTGGGCACCGGCCTGAGTATTGCACTGGGACAGATGGCTGGAGCGTGAAGGTGATTAATTCATTTATTTAAATTTATTTAAATATTTAAATTGGGCTCCCGTGGCCAAGCAGTGGGGGTTGGGGGTGACTGCCACAAGGCCTCACTGCTGCTGGCAATATTGGGCCGGGCCTTCCCGGCATCGAGGTCTGTGATGGGCCTCTCCTGGAGGCATTTTCCGGCCCCACCTCCACAGCCCTGCTTCGGGGGGAGTGGGGGGGGGGGGGGTGGTCTGTAAAATTCAGCCCATTGTATTCATATCTCAGTCAAGTGAATGCAAGGAAAATAAATGAAGTATCTTCCACCTCGCTCTTTGTGTAGCTAAAAGTATGTGCACCGCCAACCTGTTCATGTTAATTTCGGAAAACAAACTACTGGAAGCAAATTAAAATAAAGAAAAGGCATAAGTATTAAAACAAATGGGGCTCAGAACCCCTAAACTGAGAAAGCTGAAAATACTCAGATCCCTGGAGAAACAGAAGTTAGTCATTTTTGGCCTAAAGCCCCTCCTTCAGGTCTGAAATGTTTTTCCAAAATAGCATTAGGGATTTGAAAACGGGGATTGGGGAAGGATTCAAAAGGGTATATGATTCCTAGCATTTGAATATTGCAAGTATCCGTGTTTGTAAGTTTGTGGAATCTAAACCCTTTGAAATGAAGCTAATCCTGTTCAGAGTCTCAGAGACTATGGCCTTGAAATGATGCCATGGAACACTTTGGTTTGAACGCTAATGTGTTCAACTGAAATTCTTCTCTTCCGCTATTTTTTAGAACTCGTTTTAAATGAGTTAACACCTCCTCTAAAATAGCACAGAGGAAATTCACACGGCATATTGGTTACCTAAGGTGTCATTTCAGGGCTCAAGCAAATATAGACCTCAGTGTTTTGGAATCCATGTAGCATGCAAATCTCTGTTACAACACCAGCTGATCCTACAGCATAAGAGTGCATCTTTACTGTCTGCTGCAATGTGAAACAACCATAACAGGGTCCAACGTCAGTTCTGACGTAGGGTCGTCGACCTGAAATGTTGACCTGAATTTTACTGCAGGCTTCAGGACCCTGACTTTGGGGCAGAAAGCAAGTCCCGAGCCCACACTTCCAGGCAGTGGCACTGGCTTGGCGATTTTACTGCAGGCGGTCTCCTGATTGGTTGCCTGTAGGCCCACCGTCCAATTAAGGATGGGCAGGCTCTTGATGCTGCTGACCCAATCAGAAGGCCTGCAGCTCTGAAACCTCAACAGTGCCACCGGGAGAGGTGGTCACTTCTGAGGTAGTCGGGAGACCTCGGGAGCTCAGACAGGTGTTAAAAAAAATTGAAGAATTCATGGGGCCGCAGGTCGGAGGGGAAATAGCTCTGAGGAGATCGTTGGGGCCATGCGGGCTGCCGCCCCTGCTCATGGCCCCTTCTTTGCACCTCGGAACCTCTGGCTCCGATGGTCCCCAGGCTGTTGTTGGCAAAATGCTGGCGGCTCCATAAAATGGCTTTTAATAGGGCCTTTAATTATGCCAATCAGCAGCCTGCCTCCTTGTAGCGGGCAGCCGATCCGCATTGCCACCAGCCGCTGGGAAAATGCCCTAGGAGTGGGACTGCATCAGGGAGACGTCCTGACATGGCTCCTTGCTATTTTACCAGTTTTCCCCACCACCGCCCTGCGATCCAGTAAAATTCTGCCCTTTAACTCAAGTTTCTCTCTCCACAAATACTGCCAGATCTGCTGAGTATTTCCAGCATTTTCTATTTTTACCTCAGATTTCCAGCATCTACAGTATTTTGCTCTTATACTTACAGGGTCCATACACACACACAATGATTTGGCTTGTTTTCTTATAATTTTGTCTTTCTTTTCCTGAAGGTGCAGACTCAGTAGGACTGGAACAAGGAATGCTCGACAAATGCTCACAAAAAGACAGGCATAACAAGGACCCATAGCAACACCTTATGGGATATGTCGAACATTCCTTGTTCCATTCCTACTACAGCCTGCTGGACTGAACATTGAATGCAATCATTTCAGAGCATGACGGGCCCCCCTTTTTATTATTAGTTATTTTTTCTTGTTTCTTTTTTATTTGTTTATTTTTTAGTTTGTTTCATCATTCATTTTTTTTTACCGTGTGCCTGCCCACTGTTTTTTACATGTTTGTGCTTTGGGCCAGGGCTGTTCATTTTTCTGTCAATTAACACCCTCTCTGCACTGACACTTTGTCTTTCACCACACCATTAACATACCATTTGCCTTTGCTCCATGACCCCCTGGTCAGTTATTCTCTGTGATCCTGTCCTATCAACACCTTCCCTTTTGTTATCTCTTGCCCCACCCCAATTTATTTGCTTAAAACCTACTACATTTCTAACCTTTGACAGTTCTGATGAAAGGTCACTGACCTGAAACGTTAACTCTGCTTCTTTCTCCACAGATGCTGCCAGACCTTCTGAGTATTTCCAGCATTTCTTGTTTTTATTACATAAGTGCATTTATCCACTGAGCAACCAGGGAACTTTAGCACAGGTGCATAAGGGTCTAGAACATAGCTTTCACAAAATTCTGGTAAATCAATTTTAGTTCATACTAGCATTAGAAATGATATTCTTTAAACTTACAAAGAACATGTTGTAAGATTCAGTCTGTGGGTGATCTCATCATCTGGAAGGCCATCAATTCTGATAGGGTTCAGGTACAGTCATCAACTTGTTTTAGTTCTTACATGCTACCTCCATTAGCTATTGGGGAGCTCACAATCTTGCACAAAACGCGACCTTGTTTTTAGGACATTTACCTTAAATCTTAAGGCTTGCTACATGTCAAGAGCACAAATTAGTCTCTTTAGTCCTTCTGGGTCATCAGTTATCAGTGACATGTCAACGTACATCAAGAAGCTGATCAAGACCTTTTAAGTTTCTACGCTTTTCCTCAACTGTGCCAACCTTGCATGCAATGGAAATGCTGACACTAATTTAAGCGATACCTGCTCAGAAACGGGGCCAATTATAGATATTGAACAGGGTTAGGGCAAAACATTACATCTTGTAGAGCACCATTGTTCTGTCAGCTTCCCAGTATCGTGAGTTGTCTTTTTGTGTACATGTCCTGATAATCAAAAACTACGACATCCAGCTTCACAATGTAGCATGCCGTCCTTGCAGCAGTGTCGAGCCAGATTTAGTTTGCCATTTAAGCACTATAAGTGCACACCAATAACTTAAAAGCTATCTCTTCCAATGTATTTGAAGAACAAAGTGATTCCACAACACTGCCATGTCCTGTCTGCCATTGCAGAATATTTATGCTAATTTTATCTTCTTACAGTATAATTCAAATTGTTATCTGGATTGGGGGTTACAGTCCACTGCTGTATAGTCTAGTTAGACATAAACCTAGAGATACATAGAAAGATAGGAATGTTACAAGCAAGGCAACCTACAGAGGAAGAAATGCCAAGCTGAACACAGTCTGGGGAATAGTAATGTTGCAGGAATTTATGGAATAACTGGAAAGGTGTTGGAGTTAACACTTCATTTAATATTGAGAAGGTTAGCTAAAACTCTAAAGTGAGTAGTAGGAACACAGAAACAGGAGCTTGCCCCGCCATTCAATTAGGTCATGGATGATCTGTACCTCAGCTCCCTTTAGCCACCTTAGCCCGATATCCCTCGAATTACTAACAGAATTACTAAACAATTACTTCACTGCAGGGTCAAAGATTATTCACATACATCCAGGAGGCTGTGAACAAGTGTCACCGACTGTGATCCCCACCCTGCTCATACAAAATAATCAAGCGTTTTAATAAATTGCTCTTGTATTCAGAAATCATCTTACAATTTAGCTGGATAAAACAAGGATTGAAACTACAATTAGCACAACAATGTATGTGTGTTCTTTTTTGATATTGTATGCATGGATATGTAGGCTTGCTACTATAGTGCTGGTCCTATTTCTACCAGTTACCAATGTTATGTAGGTTTAATATAGGTGTTCAAAATTATGGGGGGCTTTGATAGAGTAGATAGGGAGAAACTATTTCCACTGACAGGAGATTCAGTAATGAAGGGGCACAGATTTAAGATAATTGGTTAAAAAAAACAGATGGGAGAGGAGGAGAAATATTTTTACTCAGTGAATTGTTATGATCTCAAATTCACTGCTCAAAAGGTGGAAGCAGATTCAACAGCAACTTTCAAAAGGGAATTGAATATATACTTAAAAAGGAAAAATTTGCAGAGCTATGGGGAAAGAGCAAGAGAGTGGGACTAATTGGATAGCTCCTTCAAAGAGTTGGCACAGGCACGATGGGTTGAATGGCCCCCTTCTGTGCTGTACCATTCGATGTAGTTGGGACCAGCGGTGAAGACTCTCTACCTTCTAATGCTGCAGTTTTCTGAGCTGTGTGAGAATAGATCATGGGTTGGATTTTTAAAGCCCGCTGGGGGCGGGTGTGAATGCGCGCAATTTAAGATCGCTTTCTTGGAGGTTGGCACTGGGTGCCACAGCCTCCAAAACACAAAGCCATTTTTAAAGGAATTCCAGGAGAGAGGGAATGGCAAGCCTGCATGCCTCCAATTAATCACCAGTTGAGCTCATTGTGGAGCTCGTTAACAGGTTTGTCTGGAGCAGTTTGTGATTTTTAATGGAACGGCACGGGGAAGCACCATGTCTGGACCACAGCAGGGCGTAGACGACATGAACAGTGTGGATGACCCTGAAGGCTATGGGAAGGGCTGCTTAACATAATGCAGAGGTCCAATATAAAGCTCAGCTGCTTAAACAGTGCCACAGAGTAGCCATTGCTGGAGCTGTAAGACTTGCTGTTCTCTGTAGTGAGTGGTAGGAATCGGGAGAGGGACATGAGCCCACTGGCATCATTCGGGCAGCTGGGGTTGGCAGGGGAAGGTCTGGTGAACTAACGATCCCCAGCTGAGGGAGTTCAGATCGGAACAGGCTACTCTGACATTGGACGGAGCAGCCAGGATGAGCATCAGCAGATGTAAGCTCCTGGACAGCAGGAGCCAGAGGAGCACAGTGGGGGGCTGCAAGGGGAAGAAGGCGCTACCCAAGACATCAGGTCTACTGCTGGAGAGTCATCTACCTGCAAATGACAGAGCGCCCTTGCTGTATGAGGTTACGCCTATTCAGGGACATGGTCTCGGAACTTTGTGCTCTGATCTACAATGATCTGAGGCCTTGCGGACCTCATGGCAGTCCCTTACCTTTAGCCATCAAGATCACCATCACCCTGAATTTCTATGCAACAGGCAGATCATGGATGCCATATTCAGGAGGGCTGGGGTCTACATCCAGATGGGCCGGCACAGGCACAGACAGCATTGGGCATTGCTGCCATAGATGCATTCCCTCAGGTCCAGGGCATCATCAATTGCGCCCAAGTGGCTATTAAGGCACCCAGCGTCTGGCCAGTGAGATCCATCAACAGGAAGGGCAGTTCTGAAGAAGGGTCACTGACCTGAAACTTTAACTCTGCTTCTCTCTCCACAGATGCTGCCAGACCTGTTGAGTATTTCCAGAATTTCTTGTTTTTATTACGGGAAGGGCTTCCACTCCCTCAACGTCCGACTGGTCTGCGACCACAACAAGAGCTTCCCTCATGTCTGCTCTCATTTTCCTGGCTCCTTCATCCTCTGCCAGTCCAGGGTGCCTTGGATCGTCATTCCAACCCCCAAAGTGCGTGGATGGATCCAAGGGTGCAAGGGAAATCCTTTGAAGAAATGGCTACAGACCCCTCTATAGGAGCCCCAGAGATAGGGACAGAGCTGATACAACCAATGCCATCTGCTCAACAGGACAACCACTGAGCAGGCCGTCGGGCTTCTGAAGATGCAATTCTGGTGCCTGGATTGGTCAGGTGGCACCTTCCAAAACCCTCCTGCAATGCTCTCGGTCATTGTGGCGGTCTGCTGCACTGTCAATAACATGGCCCTCTAAGGAGATGTGGATCTTGAGAATTGAGAGGCCCTGGAAGGAGACAGCTCTTTGGGGAGGAGCATGAACAAGAGGTGAAAAAGGTGGAGGATTTGGTGGCAGAGGGAGATGATGGTGAACAGAGAGATGCCCCTGCAGCATAACGAAGTAGCCTCCTCCTGCCTACCGCCGGGCCTCCAGCCCTCCCTGTGACATCTCACTTCCCATTTGTCCTGTGGAAGGCAGATCTCTCCCTCAGGACAACCACCAACCTCCATGATGGCTGGTGTGGGATGTGTACATGAGTCTCACACTTTATCTGACCCACCTCCATCCCTGGCCCCAACGGCACTAAGTGGACAGGAAAACCATCTCCAATATGAGTTAAGGGCTTACCCATTTGAAAATCGGAATCTGAACCAGTTTCCCAATGGAGGCGGGATTCTGACCCAAAACCAGACCTGGCTCCTGTTTCCTGCCTTCATAATGAAAATCTGGCCCCATGATATTTTTGATTCACTGAAGGTTCTAAACCTTATCATTTGCTCTTGAATATCAGTGGCCTTCAAATATTTTCAATCAATCGAGTGACTGAAATATTGGCCGGAATTTTACACCCCCACAAAAGAGTAGGCTGATGGTGGGGTGGGCATAAAATAGTGGGTGGCTGTGGGGGGGGCCCTTCCTAACCCATTCCTGCCTGCGCTGCCAATTTACACAGGGCGGCAGCAGCGAGAAACGGCCTGCCTGCCCCAGGCCAATCAAGGCCCTTAAGTGGCCAATTAACAAATTAATGGCCACTTAAGAGCCTCCACCTGATGCCACGGGTATTTTACGTTTGGCTGGCGGGTGGCTGAGGCCTCAGAAAAGCCGCCTGATAAAACTAGGTGGCCTTCTGGCGGGCTGGGGGGGGGCCCTCCTGATCGGCCATGGAGGGCCGCCCCCGAACACCCGACCTCCCCCAATGCACAACAAGTGCCCCGCCCCCTAACCGACACCCCCCGCCCCCCGCCTCACCTGGGTCTGACTGATTGCCCCAGGCGAGACCCCAAAAACGAACCTCTTTTCCAATGCCGTCAGTCATCTTCGTCCTGTAGCTGGGTGTAGTCCCAGCAGTGGCCACCGCTCCCGCTGGCGCTGCTGGGACTAAGAGCTGCCGCTCCGCTGATTGGCCGGCAGCTCCATTAGGCGGGACCTCTTGCCTCAATGAGGTGGAAGTCCCGCCCCCAGACCAATTAAGGGCCGGGGGACTGTAAAATCTGGTCTGGATCCCCAGGCCCGGCGGAGGCGGGATCACCACTGACTTTTCCACCGCTGGACAGGTCCTCCCTGCCCACTGTAAAATCTAGCCCAATATTTCAGTGCATGATGTGTTCAGGTGTTTGTAAAAGGAAAAGAATATAGGTATGGGTCGAGGGGAAATATTTTCAGAAACATTTGCGGATTTTCAAAAATGGAAGAGAAATATGGAAACTTGTGGTAATCTGATTGAATAGTCAACGTGGGCAGCCTGCTATCCTTTCAGTTTAATAAACTTCCTCAACATCGCAACCCACATCTGAGTTTTGAACTGTTTCTTGAAAGCGTTTTTAAAAGTGCATCAACAAAATCAGTGACAGCACTGTTTTACTGGGTTTTATCTTTGTAATGGTGGCAGTGGGACTTCAGGCAAAGAGGAGTTTTTAAAAGCAGATCGCGCAACACAGTAGAAACATCATCTCAAGCTGTTTAAATGGCAGAGTGGACCCTGACTCTAGCGTTTACACTGGCACAACAATCTGTTTACACTGCAGTTGAAGCAACTGCATTGGTAAAGATTGAAAATGCCACTGAGCTGGACTGTTTGTCCTGTTACCACGGTTTCTCCAGGGCGCTGGATGCACAGCACATTTCATATCTGATCCCTTAATCTTCTTCCTGTCCTTGACTTCTATAGTGAACCATACCCCTATCCTTATGCTGGTCTCTCTAAACCACTGTTCCTGATACTTATTCAATAATTTAATGTTCATATTTTAAACCTGAGAGAGACCAAACACACATCTGGTAAAAATCTATTTTATAGAGGTGTGATTGGAATTAAACCTTGCAACTCTGAAATGAAGTAAAAACTGTTCTAAATCTAAGGATGAAATCAGAGTGGAGCAAATTGAAGTACAAAAGAAACTATGGGTAAAAGTTACGACCTGGATCGTCGGATGCATGTGGATATTATAGGTACCGTAGTATAGTAGTTATACTACTTGACGAGTAATCCACTGGACTGAGAGAATAATCTAGAGATCATGGGCTGGATTTTATGCTCCCACCGCCAGCAGTGATGGTGGGCGAAGAAAATGGTGGCCTACACATGCGGACTGCATCTGCCGCAATCTTCCTTGCAGTGGCCCACAATAATATGCCCGTCAGACCACCCACCGCCCCCCCAATCACGTGGTGGGGGCGGGCTCTCCGACGCTGGCAATGGAGTCAGCTGCCTGTGCACAGGCGCTGGTGCCATTTTTAACGCCTTGCCGGCAGATTTAAATTTTCAAAGTCATACCACCATCCCCCCCTGCACTGCATTGATTAAAAATCTGCTGCCCTTTTCCCATCCCCCAAATAACAATAAAAGTCATTATTGGCCTTGTGCCCCCCTCAAAAAACTTGCCTTCCACACTTGACCTCCCCCCCCAAAATATTTTAATCCGGGTCCCATCGCCCAGCGGTGGTGGGGCCACCACGGAGCCTTGCCACCCCGGGGAAGATTGGGCCCAGCCCTCCGGGCGTTGGGCTCTGTGGTGGGCTGCTGCCGGAACGATCTTCCGGCCCCACCCCGCCACAGAGCCCGATGTTGGGAACTTTGTAAAATCCCAGCCCATGAGTTCAAATCCCACAATGGCAGTTTGGGAATGTGAATTCAGTTTTAAAAGAAATCTGGAAATAAAAAGCTGGTATCAGTAAAAAGTGACTATGCAGCTGTCAGATTATCATGAAAACGCAACTGGTTCACTGTTGTCATTTAGGGAAGGAAGCTATCTCTCCTTACCCAGTCTGGCCTATGTGTGACTCTAGTCCCACATTATTGTGGTTGACCCTTAACTGCCCTCCAAAGTGGACTAGCAAGCCGTTCAGTTGTATCAAACCACTACAGCAGTTCAAGAAGGCAGCTCACCAATTATCTTCACAGGGTGGCCAGTCCCCCACATGCTTCAAGAATGGATTTTGAAAAATTGCAAATTTAGATGTAGAGATCAGTGCCAATGGATTCCTCACTTAAGATAACAGACAAACCCCACTCCCTGGGGAAATTTAGTTCAAAAATAGGTCAATATCTTCATGAAGAAATTGATAAGGTGGGAATGTTGGATAGAAAGGAAAAAAAGTCGAATGACGGGGTAAATGACAAACACGTTAAGAACTTTGATTAACTCTGCAATGTGATACCAAAGCACAATGTTCTCTACGAAAACTAGCAATCACTTAGATTTTGGTTTGTTCAAAAACAAGTCTGCGGAAATGTCAACTGCACAACTTTTTTAAAGCTGAACTTTGTTGCTTGTAGCGACAAACCACTATGAAATATTGCTGTGATTTTTTTCTTTGACCTACAAATACCGCCTCTGGTATCAAATGCCCTTTGCAAAATGGAACAAAAGAATGTAATATTGATTTTGGTTAGACAGTGTAAAATGCTGAGATCGGAGCAGTGCCAATTATACATCTCTGCCCATTTCCATTTCCATTTCAATTGAAATCAATGCAAGTGGCTTTCCTCAATGGGAATGAAAATAAGCAGAGATGGAGAACTGCAGCTGATCCAATACCGCTCATTTTACGCTATCATTCAAAGTCGGAATTACCCCTACCACGTCCAGATGCAAGCAGTTTTAATTTTTTTTTTAATACTTTGTTATTCCTAGCTTTCTTGTTCCGGTTAAATCCCCAAATCCATTTTATCCTTTAATCCCGAGGGCAGAGGGTCAAGTGCGTGAATCCCTCTGTGGTCTATGTCATTCTGTGGACGATCTATTCGAACAGGCACTTGAAAAATGCAGAAAGAGCCTGTTTGAATTGTACCAGTATGGGTGATGCTGGGCACCCCAGTATCACTCGACAGATAGTTAGACCACAAATGCCTCCCTCTAGGGGGATACCAGTAAAGTATTTGAACCCAAGATCCAATCAAACCGAAAGTATCAGTATTTTGTTATCGTGATCAATTGTACAGTTAATGTCCTGCAGTGCCCACTGTACACGGGATGCCTCAAGCATACCAGTGGGCACTGCAAAATCCCTGTCCAGGGGCACCCTGAGCTTGTACAAGACCACAGAAGACAGTCAAGCAGCCAGAGTGAACATCCCCACGGGTCCCACACATATTCAACTTCCACTCCAGAGGCTCGAGCACAAAATCTAAGCTGACACATCCGGTGCAGCACTGAGGAAGTGCTGAACTGTTGGAGGTGCCATCTTTTCTGCGAGACGTTAAATCGAAGGCCCATCTGTTCGCTCAGGTGGATGTCAAAGATCACATGGCATTATTCGAAGTAAAGGAGGGAAATGCTCCCCAGTGTCCTGGAAAATATTTATCCTTCATTCAAAATCACTAAAAAACAGATTAACTGGTCAGTTTTCACATTGCTGTTTGTGAGGGTTTGCCGTCCACAAATTGGCTGCTGCATTTCGCACATTCCAGCAGTGACGACACTTCAAAAGTACTTTATTAGCTATAAAACACATCCTGAGGTTATGAAAGATGCTATATAAATGCAAGTCTTTCTTTCCCTGACAGTTGTGCCTTTTTGCTCACTGAGCTGCAGTAGTTTCACTATGACCCCAGATCTAACATAGTTCTGTAGACAACACTGGGATAAGAAGGGTAAATACAGTGATTATATCAGTGCTGGGCTGATATTCATAGCCCGAGTTACTGTGTAATGACATGTAGCGAATACAATGCACAGAACAGTGCGCTGAATTTGTTCATCATTTTCACAACCACAAAACTTAGCAATGAAACGGTAAATCAAAGCACTTTATGCACTGGAGGCACCGAATCAGAAAAGCACTGCAGCGTTGGACAAGTGAATAATTAATGAGATATGAACAACTACAGCACTTTTCTTCTCAGGAGGGAGCATGTACTTTCCTCAACAAGCTGTTTCTCTTCCAGTTTCCTATGCTATCTGGCTGTTCTCCTAAAGGCACCTGCTGTGATTTTCGCCTCTCTACTGCATCATGTTTTACCACGAACGGGCTATGGCGAGACTAAAATTATGTGCATCGACCTATTGCAGCCATGCCACACAAGGTCTGCCCACTACCATATTTCAACGGGCCTTGATTTAGGTGTCCAGTACTCACACCAGAAATAGGCGATTGTGTCATGTAAATTGGGATTCTGGTGCCATTTTGGTAAAGGATAGCATAGCGTCTGCTGCGTGTGTGACTCCACTCCCCAGAAATTTGGGTAAAAACCATATCTAATAATGTCATCTGATGTAATACAGAATAGGTCAGAAAATAGAATTAAAACTGAGGCAGACACTGTGGATTAAGGTGAAGCAGCAAATATTAATGTCATAAAGAGTGAAGCATTACCTAAAAACTGAAAAGAGACCAATTTGTTTGCCAGAAGTGCCATTCTTAATTGATAAGTATGGGCTTGTTCATTGGGAATTGTAGTTGCTAAGAGATTATTCATCATTTAATTCACAAATGAAACAATTGTCTAAGTTTAAACAACACATTCTTAGGCTCATATAAGCAATGGAAATCGTTCAACAAAAATTATTCATGTTGATCTTTTTATCAATGGTTAAACAATACAGCTGATAAAGAAAGAAAGACTTGCATTATATAGTGCCTTTTGCAATCTCAGGACATTCCAAAGTGCTTTACACTACTTTTGAAGTGTTGTAACTGTTGTAATGTAGGAAACACAACAGCCAATTTGCGCATATCAAAGTCCCACAAACAGCAATGATATAATGACCAGATAATCTGTTTTTAGTGATGTTAATTGGGGATAAATGTTGGCCAGGATACTGGGGTAACTCCCCTCCTCATCTTTGAATAGAGCCGTGGGATCTTTTATATCCGCCTGAGAGGGCAATCAGGGCCTCGGTTTACGTCTCATCTGAAAGATGCCACCTCAGTACTGCCTTGACTGTCAGCCTAGATTTTTGTGCTCAAATCTCTGGAGCGGGACGCGAACCCACAACATTCAGAGGCGACAGTGCTACTAACTGAGTTATGGCTGATGACACATTTGGGGATCATTTTGCGCTACGAAAGCAGAATTAGAAGGGAATTAAAAGCCTCATATAAGTTACATTTGTGTAGGCCAAATGGTTGATGCACATCAAGATGATTAAAACTTTGGCAAAGTTTTGGTTTAATAACCTTGAACAGGCTATGAGGATATTTTCCTCGGGACAGTGTCGTAGCCATCTTCAGCTGTTTCATCAAAGACCTTCCCTCCATCATAAGTTCAGAAGTGGGGATGCTTGCTGATGATTGCAGTGTTTAGGTCCATTCACAATTCCTCAGATAAAGAAGTAGTCCATGTTTGCATGCAACAAAACCTGGATAACATTCAGGCTTGAGCTGATACGCAGCAAGTAACATTCATGCATCACAAATGCCAGGCAATGATCACCTCCAACAAGAGGGAGTCTAACCATCTCCCTTTGAGATTCAATGGTATTATCATTGTCAAATGCCCCACCATCAACAATCTGGGGGTCACCATTAACCAGCCACCTAAATACTGTAATAAAAGTAAAATAATGCAGATGCTGGAAATCTGAAATCAAAACAGAAAGTGCTGGAAATACTCAGCAGGTCTGGCAGCATCTGTGGAGAGAGAGGCAGAGTTAACGTTTCGGGTCAGTGACCTTTCAACAGAACCGGCAAAAGTTAGAAATATAATTGGTTTTAAGCAAGTAAAGCAGGGCTGGGGGGAAAAGAGAACAAAATGGAAGGTGTGTGATAGGACAGAGGGCCAGAGAGATTGACTGACAAGGAGGTCATGGGGCAAAGGCAAAGAGAGTGTGCTAATGGCTCACATTCCATGAATGAATTAAATAAAGGTAACTTTTTCATCAAAAAATCCCACAGAACCGTTTGGATGGAAAGATTTTTCACGTCAAGTGCTGACAAAGCCAGATAAAGTGAGATGGATTATCTTTGACCTCTCCCGGCTCCATCCTCCTCTGACATCTTCAGACAGACTGTTCAAGAAAGGCAAAGAGTTTTTTTTATTATAAAATTACTGGGACAAAGCAAATTTAGCTATGTTCCTTTCAAACTCAAAAATCACTACCAATTAAATAAAACCATCAAGATGCCAATATTTGTATTGAATGGGCTGGTTTCACAATTGGGAGACTGCCACAGACAATCATATCTGGTATGTATCAAAATAAGATGGGGCATTTTCTGTGAGGGAACGTGGTCTTAATCCTTATATGGAGCAATGACAGAAAGAAAGAAACAATTACCATGAGACAACCTTGATAAAAATGCTTAATTTTTGTCACAGTCCTATTATTTTCTCTAAAGTCAAAAATTTTCTGTAGTTTGAGTTTTGTGGAATCCCACAGTTTTTATATCAGGTCGAAATAACCTAGTTGTTTACTTAACCCTATCTAAAATCAAGCATCACATTGGGATTTTGCATATGATATACAACTGAGACAACTGGAATTCAAAAGATCACAAGGATTGATACAAATGATAGTGGCCTTTTGATTCACCTTCGTTGATCCATCCGGAAAGACCCAAGTCTCCCAAAGCAGAATTTCCCAATAGTTTCTTAGGATGATTCAAGGACTTTTGTCTCCACTACTTAACTCCATGTGTTGATCACTGTTTGTATGAAGAATTTCCTGAGGTCAGTCCTAAATTTGTCTTTCACTAGTTTCAACCTAGAGCTCTTTGTCCTATTGTTACAGTTTATTTGAACAGAAGTGTTTTTTCTGTGTGTTTTTTTAAGGTAGATAATTTTAAAAACAGAGTTGCAACTAGAACTTAACATTGCAGTAGCAGCTTTCAGCTTTTTATTTGTTGGATAGGTTGTTCCATTTTCTACATGTGTTTTTTTTGGGGGGGGGGCACGAGACATTATATTGAATGTCAAAGAGAAAACAACTGCATTGTTGAGAATTCCCCAAAGCAGTGAAGAATGCATTAACCTGGTCTTCCAGAATGATGCCAGATGTCACTTAAATTTCCAATACTTGCAAGCCGTTAGGAACAAATGCCCCTTTGTGCAGCTTTTATTTATTTTTTGGCAGATTAGAGTAAGTTCCATTCACTGGAACTTAAACCACTAGCAATATAACAAGGCTGTGACTCTTCCATCTCAGTCTTAATACAGCTAATCTGACTTTATCACATAATATGATGAAGCAATATTGTTAAGACTGGGTGAGGAAGGGGTCTCAGGCTCCCCTCTCGCCCCTTTCCTGGTTTGGCCGTAACAGGGCTTAAGTTTTAAAACACAGAGGTTTTAGCTTCACCTCAGTAAGTCCTTACTCACTGCTCTCTAACTGTAATTGCAAACGAACCAATCAGACAGGCTTTCTTAGGTTTAAATAGGAATGATGTAAGTTTATTAATCTTAACAGTCTAACTCAGTTAAAGTTACTAAAAATATGTGACGCAACCACGCTAGCATGCATACGTGATAAACACACACAAATAGATACAGAGGAGGAGAAAGAATTAAAGGGGGAGGGTTGGGAGTAGTAAATGGAATTCAGTTACTGTCTTTGGTTTGAATGTAAAGACCTTGGTTGGAGTTAAGTCTTGCAGTTCTCGTTGAGGCCCAGTGCACACTTTCCAACCTGAGAATGCTGAAGAAGTCCTCTTAAACTGCTTCCACGTGTCCCTGGAACTTTGCTGGAGAGAGAGACAGACAGAGAGAGGGGTGCTATCTTCTTGATGTTCAATTGCAGTATGCCCCAAACCTTTCTGTGAGGCACAAAATTGAATCAATTTCCAGGTTGGCCAGCAAGTTAGTCATGTGACCAACTCTTTGCTTGAAACAGTATCACCTGCGAAGGTTGTTGACTTTTCAATGTTAATGATATTGATGAGAGAATTAAATGTAATATATCCAAGTTTGCAGACGACACAAAGCTGGATGGGAGTGTGAGCTGTGAGGAGGATGCAGAGAAGATCCAGTGTGATTTGGACAGGTTGAGTGAGTGGGCAAATACTTGGCAGATGCAGTATAATGTGGATAAATGTGAGGTTATCCACTTCAGTGGCAAAAACAGAAAGGCAGATTATCTGAACGGTGATAGATTGGGAAAGGGGGATGTGCAGCGAAACTTGGGTGGCCTTGTGCATCAGTCGCTGAAAGTAGGCATGCAGGTGCAGCAGGCAGTTAAGAAGGCAAATGGTATGTTGGCCTTCATAGCGAGAGGATTCGAGTACAGGAGCAAGGATGTCTTTCTGCAATTATACAAGGCCTTGGTGAGACCACATCTGGAGTATTGTGTGGAGTTTTAGTCTCCTTATCTGAGGAAGGATGTTCTTGCTATGGAAGGAGTGCAGCGAAGGTTCACCAGACTGATTCCTGGGATGGCAGGACTGACGTATGACGAGAGATCAAGCCTGTATTCGCTAGAGTTTAGAAGAATGAGAGGGGATCTCATAGAAACCTACAAAAGTCTAACAGGACTGGACAGACTAGATGCAGGAAGGATGTTCCTGACGGCGGGGGAGTCCAGGATCAGGGGTCACAGTCAAAGTATCATGGGTAAGCCATTTAGGAGTGAGATGAAGAGGGATTTCTTCACCCAGAGAGTGGTGAACCTGTGGAATTCTCTACCACAGAAAGCAGCTGAGGCCAAATCATTAAATATATTCAAGAAAGAGTTAGATATAGTTCTTAGGCCTAAAGGGATCAAGGGATACGGGGAGAAAGTGGGAACAGAGTACTGAGTTCAGATGATCAGCCATGATCTTATCGAATGGCGGTGCAGGCTCAAAGGGCCGAATGGCCTCCTCCTGCTCCTATGTTTCTGTTTCTAAAGCTTATTAGACACTCGGTGGCGGGGTGGGGGTGGGGGGAGTGCTGGCTCTTACACAGACAATGACTCTCAATGTCTTTTGATCATCACTATTGACAAAACCCATCTGGCTAATTGAATCAGGGAGCACTCCCATTGTCTCTCTATGCAACTGTCTCTCAGAATGCAAATGTACAGCCATGTTTTCAGCCATTCAGCTCTGAACAAGTTATGTTCAATGTCCAGTAAAAGTCCAAATAGTGTTCCATATGACAAAATGAATATGTTTCCATTTGGCAGGTGTGGTTTCCTCACAACATCAAAATAATATCATGGTATAACAATACTTTAATTAATACTTTGAGTTTCAGTATATGCTTATCTTGAGTCTGGACATTTTGAAGTCAAAGCTGCATTTGACACACAGGAGATATTTGTTTCTCTTGCAAGTTATAAACTGTACATGCCTGAGCATACCTTAACATTACCTAAAATCTCTCTTTTTTGTCTTCCTTGTGTTTAATAATATGTAAGGGTTATACATGAGTTTTAGTTCCAAGAAAAATTGTGGAGCCAACCTTAACAAGTCCACCCCCACATTAATCATTTTCATGAAATTAAAACCTGCCATAAGTAATTAGGGGATTTTCAGTTAGAGTTTTTCAGTACAGACATTGCATGTCCCTGTAATCATTCATACCCTGCGTTACAATTTAAGTTAAGTCTTGTGTATTTTTAAAGTGCAGTAAGTATAAAGCAGGATTACCGATCATCCATGTTAAACACACACTTTGTTTTCCCAACATCTTTACAATGTACCAGATTAGTTAGATCCAATTTTGATATGCTTCGAGAACTCAGGCTTAATTTAGTTTCCCACAATATCAATGATTATTAATTTGATATGGCAATTCCTGGAAGCGGTGCGGCATTTTTAGTGTTCTTACAGGAAATGTTATCAAAATTGTGTTCAACATTTTGAAGGGTTTTGATAGAGTAAATAAGGAGAAACTATTTCCACTGCTGGAGGGTCGGTAACCGGAGGCCATAGATTTAAGATAATTGGCGAAAGAAGCAGCAGGGAGATGAGGACATTTTTTTAAAAGCAGTTATTGTTGTTATGATCTGGAATGCACTGCCTGACAGTGTGAAAGTAATTTTTAGAAGGAAATAGGATAAATATTTGAAAATGAAAAGAAATTGTGGGGCTATGGGGCATGAGTGGGGTGTGGGACTAATTGGACAGCTCTTGGGTTGAATGGTCTGTGCTGAATGATTCTATGTTGGTTTTGCCGAAAACATAATATGACGTCAATAGTGCCAATGACAAGTGCAAAGGGTCTGGAAATAGTTGAATAGAGTTGCAGTCGCTCTGGGGCTGAATTTTATGTGCCCGACACCGATTTCGGCAGCAGGCGAGTAAACAGCAGCCTGCCCGTTCAGGCTGCATGCCACGGAACTGCCGCAATCTTACCTGCAGCAACTCATTTAAATAGCAGGGGCAGGCCACCCCTCCGATCATGTAGAGGGGGTGGGCTGTCCGTCCCCGGCAATGGTGTCAGCTGCCGGTGTGCAGGCGCTGATCCCATTTTTAAAGGGTTGTCAGCCCTACTGGGAAATATAAATATTTAAAGGTGAAGTGAATAAAAATAAATAAATACATTTCTTTTGACCCTCTCCCACACCCCATAACAATTAAATTAATTATTTGCCCGTCCCCCCCAAAAAAACTTTACAATATGGCCTCCCCTCCCCCCCCCACAAATTACACAAACATTCAACTCCAACCCTTGCAACCATCCCCTACACCCTTGACGTTAATTTGACCCCATTCCCCTCCCCAACCCACACTGATAAACCTACCTCCTCCCCGCTCCCCACCAGTGTGGTGCCTCGTTTCCATGGACAGGGATCCTAAGGCGCTGGAGTGCCGGCCACCGGGCCAAAGATCTCAGCGGGACATCAGGCAGTGACGTGACTTAATTAATTCATTTTAGTTTATTTAAATATTCAAATTGGGGTCCCGTCAACGAGTGGCAGGGTTGGCGGGGGGCGGGTGGGTGCTGCCATGAGGCCTCACTGTCGCCGGAAATATCAAGCTGGGCCCTCCCAGTGTCGGGGTGCGTGGCGGCCCTATTCTGGAGGCATCTTCAGGCCCCCCCGCCGTGGAACCCAGCGCCTGGGGGAGAACAAAATCCAGCCCTAGCTGTGTGCACTTTACTGGACTCAACATTATTTTCTGTTTGCGTTAATATCGTATAATCATGTCGAGTATAATGGATTGCAAGGCAGTAATCTTATTGTGGGCTCAGATGACCTCAGTAAAGCTCAGTTGGTTTAAAACATCTTTCCGATAACCAAGATGGAATTTTAATTCTGTAATGCTACCCACATTTTGTGCACATATATATATATATATATATGCGGTCAAATTTACTTCCTTTTAGATCCCTTTTCCCCTCACTGATGGACATTTTGATGGAAAGTGATGTAAGTCACACTCATGTAGTCGCCATCATGCCAACTTTTACAAGGCATGTCATACTGTGGGACACCCCTAACAGTGCAAAGCGTACTTCAATTTCTCTGTAAAAGTTACAGGTTACTGAGAGAACGAATGAAGCAGACTGGAAAGATCAGGCAATGGCTTGGTTTGGGATGCCTGTGACTCTGCTCAGAGTAAAAAAAGTTCACTACTCCTTCACTTTAGGGCAGCAGTTGGGTCACTTGGCTGCAGCTGAATCTGTTAAGTCAGCTCCCATGATGGGTTACATAGAGCCATGAAGTGGGGGGAAGCACCCAGATACAGAAATTCTCCAAACACGGCAATGTATTTATTTTCAGACTATAAGTCAATTAAACAATTCTATGCTTTTGGGAGTATGTATCTTTGTTCTAAAATGTCATTTTCCACATTCTAAAAGCCTTATGGAAAATATTAGCAATGCCCTTCCCTAGATCATAAATGGGAGCAGGAGTGGACCAAAAGGCTCCTCGAGCCTGTTCCATTATTCAATTCAACCATGGCTGATCTTTAGCTTCAAATCCACTTTCCTGCCTGCTCCCTATATTGCTTGATTCCCTGAGAGATAAAATCTGTCTATCTCAGACTTAATTGTACTCAACAATGGAGCATCCACAACCTTCGGGTCAGAAGAAACTGTGCATCAAATCAAGTAGTTGTCCCTTTCTTTCCCTTACAGGGTACATACTAGCCTTACTTTGAAGGTTAATACTTCTTAATAACAGACTTAGATCAAAGCAAAATAAGATCGTTTACTCATTCATTTTAGTCAAAAATAAAAGCAATGTTTGCTTTTATAACCCAATTCTAACCATCTAGTGTTTTCGCATGGCATTCTAATTATAGAGACATGTGCACTTTATGCTCAAGATAAAACAAGATCCACAGGAATGGAGCATAAGAATGTTGTTAGGTGAACGATAAAAATTCAAAGAATGAGGACTGTTACATTGATAAGCTATACCGATTCATCTAATGGATGACTTTGTGTAATGCTAACGAGATTATCCAGATTCCTTAGATCCTTGATAAGCTTGCATCTTTTTGTCTGCTTAGACATTACAGAATAGCAGAGAATTTTCAACTTTACCAGCCTTTAGGGAATTATTTTTATTAACTGAGAGCATAATGGAATGCTTACTTCTCTTAGTGTCACACCTCTCTGATAAGACCCCATAGAATAATAGAACATTAGGAAGACACAACTAAAAATACTTTGCTGATAACCTTTATTAATACATTGGTGAGCTATTTTCAGGTCCATGGAACTTATCCCTCTCACCATCTCTCCAGCAGACTCCAAAGCTGACCTTTCTTCATGTCTATGGACAGATCACATCACTGGGCATATCTCTAACACTGTAATTAAATAAGAAAGAGTATTTTGAGCCCTGAAGGGATTGTAGTTAGCTGCAAAGAATGGTTCCTACCTGTTTTGCTCCAATCATGCTTTGTTTGCCTCTCACAATTCACTCTTTGCAGAAGCTGCAATGTGAAATATTCATTTGTCTTATGTTATCCCTTTACCCGGAACAGCAACCTTTTTCCACCAAAAGAACTATCAATTACTTCTGAATTTATTTATTTTCTGTCAACTAAAATGATTTGAATTACAAAATTACTGGAATAAATGTCCTAAAATTATTCCACAATTGAATTATGTGGAATTTGATTCAAAATCTGTAGAATTGATACTTAAAACAACTTTTCCGGGTTATAAGGAAACCTGATTAAACACAGGACAGAAATGCGCAGTTTTCCTTCATGTTGGCAAAACATATTGGAAATGAAACATTGGAGCATTAGGGCCACCTTATCCATGAATGTAGCTGCCGGGTGAAACAGCCTGGTTCCAGAAGCAATTAACTTATATAACTATCAGAGAAAATAAGGCATGAGTCTTCATCTGGTAGATGTGGATGAGGAAGACCATTCAGCCCACTCTAGCTCGTCCATTCAGATCCCATCACAACATTTGAAGTCTCCTCAGGTTTTTACCTGCACTACTGCATATGCTGATCACTTTTCGTGTGAAGAAGAACTTGGCATCAGTCATAGATTGATCTTTTGCCGATTTGTGCCTCTGGCCCCTATTAGCATGATTTAGCTTGGTGTAACATTCTAGATTTTGTTTCCGTACCAGGCACTAACTTGTATACATCTTTGTGGTCTTTATATATCATTATAATGCATGTGATCAAAAGACAAACTTGAGATTCTTATATTCCTAAAATGCTGTGATCTCTTTAACTGTCAGAACCAAAATGATAAAAAAAGTTGAATCTGTAAAGTATTACTGAGCGGATTAGTAACTTAATGATTCTAGCTCGAGATAAAAAGAATAGCTTGCCTTGCATAGGTAAGATAAACTATCTTTGATAGTTTAATTCTCAATATACAGTCTTGCCAGGAAGAAGCCTCATAGTGGGTGAGCTTAGATACTGTAGCTGTTATTTATGTATGAGTGAATTGAGAGCCTTTGGATTTTTACTGTATCCATGGTGATAAAAGTTAAAAAGGAATATAAAAAGAGAATTTGAGGAAAGGAATTTGCAAGTCAGTCCTTGTTATGAAAGCTCTAATTATAAAGTGAATTTTGAAATAAAAGCTCTTTCATACTGCTGTTGTTTTGCTTTGGAAACCAGGTGTCCATGAGCCAGTCTTGGTGTTCACACTGCTAAGTTCAGCTCTCTGATCCTGGTGGAAGACCATTAGACCAGCTTTTTTTGAGAAGTGAGGCAGATTTAGCAGTGTATAACTTCCATTTATATAGCATTGTCAAGCTAATAAAATATTCCAAGCCACTTCACAGAATAACAGATCCTGAACAAAGAAAAGAGTTATTAAGAAGGGGTGACCAACAGCTTGGCACAAGAAATGGATCTTGAGGCAATTTCTAATGAAGGAGGAAGAGTTAGAGAGGCAAATATCGGAAGAGGGGCTTAGCCAGGAGCTGACTCGTAAACATCAGTCCCCTGGAATCCAAACCAAAACAATGGCAGTATAAATGCAGCTTCACCCTCTTAAGATTTTGCTGAACTCAGTATTCTAACATTACAACAATGACTACACTTCCAAAGTACTTCATTGGCTGCAAGTGCTTTGGGATGCCCTAAGGTTATGAAAGGTCTATATAAATGTAAGATTTCATTACTTTATTTCTATCTTAATAGTAAAACATGATAAATAGTTTATGCCAGTACTGTATTCTTTCTTCTGAGTGATAGCAAATCAAGAATCTTAGCAGCAGTATTGAGAGGCAGTGTAAACCAAACTACAACGGGTTAACATGCAGTAGAAATTCTTGCTATAATGTAGCCAAGCTTTTGCTGAAGTATGCTTTTAGTGTAATTGGATAATAAGCTTCCCTGTTTTTGTCTTCCAACTTTGGCTGCAGAAACCCAAATTCTTGATTGAGATCTGACATAAACAAATCGGCCCTCGCTACACATACATCCATGCCAAGGATTAGATATGTACCCATATGGTCAATACAACTATAAATACATCACTGCAAACCACCTAGACTCTTGGTAGTGTCAGAGAGCATGGGTGTTTAATTTTCACGAGAACATCAAGAACTGAATTATTCACCTTTACACAAAATCACAATTTTAAAAATGCTCTGAAAGAGGGACAAAGCAATTGGGTATATGCATTTTCTAGGTATATAACTAACTGGACAGCACCTCTTCTCTGCAACTGAGCTCAAACTTTAACAAGTATGCTATGGCCTTTGCAATAATCAATAGATAATATTAGCAATAAAGATAATGGAATGGGGTGGGATGGGGTGGTCCTGATCACTACCCAAGGTGTAATGCTGCAAGTGAGGACATGATCAGACTCCAATATGATGACCTTTATTATGAAAGTGGATCAATGCTCACAAACAGTGGCACAGATGAACAATGCCAGCTTGGATGAGAAGGCAATCTCTGTGAACCGTCACTCAGCATGAGTTAGCATCTTTCAGGTTAAAACTGCAGGAGCAAAGAAGGTCTTTCTTCTTTATTCTCTTTACATTATTGTTTTAGCGCAAATTTAATTCTGTTGTTTTTGAGACTTGAATACATCATTTCTTAACACTGTAATGAGAATTCATTTCTTCATCATTCTGGTTCAAAATTGGCATCAGAAAGTTTAAAAGGCAGCTATACATAATTCTGCCTTTGAACCTCTGCCATTTATACAGAGTACTGCTATATTGCATGCACCTAGGATTCTTTCTTTTATTCATTCATGGAATTGTGGCATCATTAGCAAAGCCCGCCCTATTTGCCCTTGAGAAGTTAGTGGTAAACTGTAATGAGGAGCTGCCACCATGAAATAAGTTCTTTTTATGTTTTCTGATGCAACATAAATGAGATG
Organism: Heterodontus francisci; assembly: GCF_036365525.1. Lineage (NCBI taxonomy): Eukaryota > Metazoa > Chordata > Chondrichthyes > Heterodontiformes > Heterodontidae > Heterodontus > Heterodontus francisci. The sequence goes on along the minus strand of NC_090395.1, from coordinate 61,814,606 downwards.
CATGGAGTCCAGTTGGTTGAAGATCTCAAACAGGTTTATTACAGCTAATTATTTACAGAACTTGCCTCCAGGTGTTACAATAGCTGAGTGACTCAGGCTTGTAGTCATGTGACTGCATCCTGATACTTAGCTCATTAGCATACTAAGATCTTAAAGGGGCATCACTCTTAAAGGCAATCACACAACACCTTCTTGAACTACTTCATTTCATGATGTAGGTACTTCCACAGTGCTGTTAGGTATCATCCAGATAGATCAATAGCTAGGACTCTGCTACTAACCCCACTATTACAAAGTACGGAAAGTCCTCATTAGGGATCTCCTCTTTGCTGACGATGCTGCATTAACATCTCACACTGAAGAGTGCCTGCAGAGAATCATCGACAGGCTTGCGGCTTCCTGCAACGAATTTGGCCTAACCATCAGTTTCTAGAAAACGAACATCATGGGACAGGACGTCAGAAATGCTCCATCCATCAATATCGGCGACCACACTCTTGAAGTGGTTCAAGAGTTCACCTACCCAGGCTCAACTATTACCAGCAACCTGTCTCTTGATGCAGAAATCAACAAGTGCATGGGAAAGGCGTCTGCTGCTATGTCCAGACTGCCCAAGAGGGTGTGGGAAAATGGCGCACTGACACGGAACACAGAAGTCCAAGTGTTTCAAGACTGTGTCCTCAATACCTTGCTCTATGGCAGCAGGGCCTGGACAACTTATGTCAGCCAAGAGTGACGTCTCAACGCATTCCATCTTGGCTGTCTCTGGGGAATCCTTGGCATCCGGTGGCAGGACCGTATCTTCAACGCAGAAGTCCTCAAGGCAGCCATCCCCAGTATGTATTCCCTACTGAGCCAGCGGCGCTTGAGATGGCTTGGCCATGTGAGCCGCATGGAAGATGGCAGGATCCCCAAGGACATATTGTACGGCGAACTCGTCACTGGTATCAGACCCATCGGCCGACCATGTCTCCACTTTAAAAACGTTTGCAAACGCGACATGAAGTCTTGCGACATTGATCACAAGTCATGGGAGCCAGTTGTCAGTGATCGCCAGAGCTGGCGGACAGCTATAAAGGCGGGGCTAAAGAGAGATGAGTCGAAGAGACTCAGCAGTTGGCAGGAAAAGAGACAGCAGTGTAAGGAGAGAGCCAACTGTGTAACAGCCCCAACAACCAACCTTACCTGCAGCACCTGTGGAGGAGTCTGTTACTCTAGAATTGGCCTTTATAGCCACTCCAGGCACTGCTCCACAAACCACTGACTACCTCTAGACGCTTACCCATTGTCTCTCGAGACAAGGAGGCCAAAAAGGAAAGGAAAGGAAGACAACAATATTATATTTGAGTATTGCTGAAAATAGAGACATGTTGTCAAAGCTTTTCGCCTTGCACTCATCAGGACAATCGCAAGAATTGCTTTAAAATGAAGACTCGTGCCTTCTCAATTCATTTTTTAATCAGTAAAATGTTCGTTAAACAAAAGAGAAGGATTTCCAGCTTTTGTACCCAACAGAAAGAAATACTTGCATTTATATAGTGCCGTTCACAACCTCAGAATGTTCCAAAGTGTTTTACAGCCAATGAAATACTTTTGAAATGTACTCACTGTGGTAATGTAGGAACGTCAGCAAATTTGCGCACAGCAGCATCCCACAAACAGCAATGTGATCATGACTGGATATCCTGCTTTTAGGTGTTGTTTGAGGATAATGGCCAGCACATCAGGGTGAACTCCTTTATTTTTCTTTGACGAGTACCATGGGATCTTCCACATATAGCTGAGAGGGCAGATGAGGCCTTGATTTAACATCTCATTCAAAAGAATGCCTCTGACAGTGAGGCACTCTTTTAGTACTGCACTGGAGTGTCAGGGTATATTTTGTGTTCAAGTCCCTGGAGTGGAACTTGAATCCACAAACTTCTGACTCACGAGAGTGCTGCTCACTGAGCCACAGCTGACATCTTGAAGGAGCCTGTAGACCTTCGAAAACTCTCACACCGCATCCTGATAAAAAAAACTTAACCAAACCATTAAAGATACACTGTACAAAAAGAGAACATGTAAAAATAATAATCCTCTGCAGCTTACGGATCATGTTAGCCAGTCCTTTACTCTGTAACTTACGGTAGAAATAGTGCAGATAATAAAAAAAAAGCCAGTAATCAATTTATTTTTCTGGATTTAATAGCTTTCGCAATGGGTTGTTTCATTTTGTAAACCTGCTTTGTTGGAGCAGGAACTGAACTCAAAGCGTGAATAGTGAAAGCACCAATAACATCTGGAGTCTGAGGTAATGCAGATGAGGATAAATGATGAAACTGTAGCAAATCCTTGGAGGAGCCAATGCATATTCTCTTTTATACATTGCATGGTGAATGTATTTGAATGTTTTCTTCCTTAGCCGTTCATTCAATTCTTGGCTTGCTTTCCCTTCTTCCTTCTAGACCCTGGCTGTGAATAGTGCTTTCTGTGCAACTCTTCTTGCAATCCTTAAACACTCTCAACGATGGCAATACTCAAACCTCTGCAGACTTGGTTTTTACATATGCAATCCCAGTAAGAGATCTTTGGATTCCACCCATTGCTCTCCATGGGCACTTCTCAACCACTCCCACTGAATGAACTGCAACAAAACAACAATGTGTATTCACATTGCACCTTTGACATGGAAAAATAGCCCAAGGTGCTTCATGGAGGCATATCAAAAAAAAATAAATGTCAAGCCAATAAATGCCAATGTTATTAAAGCTTGGTCAATCAGGTAGATTTTAAGGAGGGTTTGAAAGGAAAAGAGTATGGTAGGAAGGCACAGGACTATAGGGAGGGATTATGTGGCTGAAGGCACACATGACAATGGCAGGATGAAGGGAGGTGCAGAAGAGGTCACTGTCAGAGGAATGGAAATTTCGGTGGGGTTTGTAGTACTTAAGGAGGCTAAAGAGGTAATGAGGGGTGAGGCCATGAATTGATTTAACTATAAGGGTGAGAATTTTACATTTGAGGTGTTAGGGAATGTAGGTCAGTGAGGACAAGGGGCGAGGTTGAGGGTCAAAGAAAGTGATGGGTGTGCAGGACAGGATACGGGCAGCAGAGTTTTGGATGAGCAGCAGAGTTATTGAGCTTGAGGGGTAAGAGTTAGGAAACCCAATGGCCAATTGGGAGTAATGTGTTTGGATAACGAGAAGCCAAACATTTGGCGTTAGTATGTATCACAGGCAAAAATGGGAGAAAGAAAGGTGTTTTGCTTTGAAGGAGCTGAGTGGAAGAACTGGAACCTTTTTTGCTCTGTTTGGGAGATGTGTGCACTGCAGAATCAGTGGGCGGGCGAAGTGACTTTTTACATGGAACTGAACAAAAACATTAACTGACACCTGAGGTGCAGGGATCCCTACACTGTGTTTAGTTTAAATTAGTACTGTTTAGTCAGGATGTACAAGCACATTTTTTAATTTTCTTATTCCTACATCATGTGCCATTTCCACTCTCAGAGGGTGAGCAATCAAGTATCGTTATCAATCACGGTCTGATACAGTGGCCTCGATATTCGACTGCATCCAGGAACAGGCGTGCGGGGGCGCGTCTTGCACAACACATGCCCATTGGTGCTGTCCCAAGCAGCATGGAATATTCACACTGCCTTTTCATTATCATGAATCCGCTGTTCAGCCAGTGCTATCTGTGCTATTAATTGGCGACATGCCCGTTTGGCCATCTCCTACACCGCTTAAAGGAGAGATGCATTCTGGCTTCAGACAGCCGGGAGATAGTTCTGCACACAGAAATGGTTGCAGCTAGTACTGAGAGGGAGCCAAGTTTCCTGGCGCTGCCGTGAAGGCCCAACTGGAGGCAGTAGGCAGGATGAGGGAAATCCCCTACCTGCAGAGAGGCAGAAAGCTCACCAGGCAACAACTTTGCTGCCAGTGGGAAGAGATCCCTGAGGAGGTCAATACCAGGAGCTTGGCAATGTGCAAAATGTTCAACCGATATATTGAGGTAAGAATATTGCTCATTTACTCTCTGCTGACACCTCTCGCCTCATGAGTTACAATATTCCCCACCCCCCCTCCACTTCCCGTCACTCACCTACTATCACTTTACCACACTTCACTACACCTCTTTCTCCTCACGCGCTCACCACTAGTGCAGCCCTCAATTCTCCACACCTCACATTTAACACACTGCATACCGGCTATTCAACCATGATAGCCGCATTCTCTAAACACCTCAGAAGACTGTCACTAGCATCTTAGTGGAGAAGGTACCCTCAACTCCTGGCAGGAAGATGCCAGTGGAGCAGGCCAACCCACCTGGACACTTTCTCCCCTCTTGAAGAATGCATGCTGGCCATCACAGGCAGCTGGAGAAGTTCAGCAGGTAGCGTGACAGGTGTTGGCACAAATCAAAATTGGAAAAGAGTCCTCCTACAAGCAGAGGACCCATGTTTACTCAAGTTATTCATTGCTTTAAATAGTTTTGGCATGCACTCTGGAGAAGCCTAATCCAATAAGGTGGAAAGTGTGTTACAGGTTTGAGATGGATGTGTGGACCCTGCCTGCTATATTGGAGTATGTCCCAAAGAGAACAGGCAAGGTGCAATGAATTTCAGGCCACAGTACCAAATATTAAGGATGTGTACCAGAGTAGGCTCTGTTGATCAAGGTAAAAAAACCTTTCCTCTCCCTTCCTTGAGGGAAGTACCTAATTACATTGGGCATCTTCCCTCCACAGAATTTCAGCATGTGGAATCATGTTGTTGTACAAAATGCAGGTTTGGCGACTGTAAGACAGTGAGACCAAGAAAGAACAACACTCTGATTCCTCCACCAAGTTGTTCTGAGAATTTGTTCTGAGACCACAAGATCAAAAATAGAACATATATAGAACAGCTATATATAACAGAAACAAAAAAAAAGTGTATTTCTGATGCCAAAATCTCAATACTGCCTAGAGGTGTATAGAAAGTGCAGGGGTGAAACTAAACAGGAAATTAAGAAAGCAAAGAGAGGGTATGAAAAAATATTGGCAAGTAAATTCAAGGAAAACCCAAAGGTGTTTTATAAAAACATGAAAAGCAAGAGGATAACTAAGGAAAGAGGAGTGCCAATTAGAGACCAAAAGGTAACTCTTGTGTAGAGGCAGAAGATGCGGGTTTGATTCTAAATGAATACTTTGTGTTTGTTGAGGGACAAAGCAGACATTTTTTTTATTCATGGAATGTGGGCATCGCTGTCTAGGCCAGCATTTATTGCCCATCCCTAATTGCCCTTGAGAAGGTGGTGGTGAGCTGCCTTCGTGAACCGCTGCAGTCCATATGGGTTAGGTACACCCACAGTGCTGTTAGGAAGGGAGTGCCAGGATTTTGACCCAGCGACAGTGAAGGAGTGGCGATCTCGTTCCAAGTCAGGATGGTGTGTGGCTTGGAGGGGAACTTGCAGGTTGTGGTGTTCCCATGCATTTGCTGCCCTTGCCCTTCTAAGTGGTAGAGGTCACGGGTTTGGAAGGTGCTGTCTAAGGAGCCTTGGTATGTTGCTGCAGTGCATCTTGTAGATGGTACACACTGCTGCCGCTGTGCGTCGCTGGTGGAGGGAGTGAATGTTGAAGGTGGTAGATGGGGTGCCAATCAGGTGGGCTGCATTATCCTGGATGGTGTCGAGCTTCTTGATTGTTGTTGGAGCTGCACCCATCCAGGCAAGTGGAGAGTATTCCATCACACTTCTGACTTGTGCCATGTAGATGGTGACAGTCTTTGATGGGGTCAGAAGGTGACCACCACAGGATTCCTAGCCTCTGACCTGCTCTTGTAGCCTTGGCATTTATATAGCTACTCCAGTTCAGTGTCTGGTCGATGGTAACACCCAGGATGTTGATAGTGGGGGATTCAGCGATTGTAATGCCATTGAATGTCAAGGGGAGATGGTTAGATTCGCTCTTGTTGGAGATGGTCATTGCCTGCCACTTGTGTGGTGCGACTGTTACTTATCAGCCCGAGCCTGGATATTGTCCAGGTCTTGCTGCACTTCTACATGTACTGCTTCAGAATCTGAGGAGTCGCAAATGGTGCTGAACATTGTTCAATCATCAGCGAACATCCCCACTTCTGACCTTATGATTGGAGGAAGGTCATTGATGAAGCAGCTGAAGATGGTTGGGCCTAGGACACTACCCTGAGAAACTCCTGCAGTGATGTCCTGGAGCTCAGATGATTGACCTCCAACAACCACAACCATCTTCCTTTGCGTTAGGTACAACTCCAACCAGTGGAGAGTTTTCCCCTCGAAGCCCATTGATGGCAGTTTTGTTAGGGCTCCTTGATGCCATATTCAGTCAAATGCTGCCTTGATGTCAAGGGCAGTCACTCTCACCTCATTTCTTGAGTTCTGCTCTTTTGTCCATGTTTTAAACCAAGGCTGTAATGAGGTCAGGAGCTGAGCGGTCCTGGCGGAACCCAAACTGAGCGTCAGTGAGCAGGTTACTGCTAAGCAAATGCCGCTTGATAGCACCGACGCCGACACCTTCCATCACTTTGCTGATGATTGAGAGTAAACTGATGGGGCAGTAATTAGCTGGGTTGGACTTGTCTGCTTTTTATGTACAGGACATATCTGGGCAATTTTCCACATTGCCAGGTAGATGCCAGTGTTGTAGCTGTACTGGAAGAGTGTGAAATATTGGATGGGATAAACACTGTAAGGGAGGAAATATTATGGTATTTAGCATCCTTGCAAGCGGGAAAATCACCAGGCTGCAAGGGAAGAAACAGTGGAGGCTCTGACCATCATTTTCTAATCCTCTCTGGCTACAGGCGTGGTGCTGGAGGACTGGAGGACAGCTAACAATGTACTATTGTTTAAAAAGGGAGGAAGGGATAGCCCAAGTAATTACAGACCAGTCAGCCTAACCTCGGTGGTGGGTAAATTATTGGAAAAAATTCTAAGAGATAATATTTATAAAGGCACGGATTAATCAAGGGCAGTCTGTATGGATTTGTTAAGGGAAGGTCATTTCTGTCAGTTCATGTCAGTTCAAGGTCATGTCAGTTCCGAAGAAGGGTCGCTGACCCGAAACGTTAACTCTGCTTCTCTTTCCACAGATGCTGCCAGACCTGCTGAGTGAATCCAGCATTTCTTGTTTTTGTGTCATTTCTGAATCCCTTGACTGACTTTTTTGTGGAGGTAACAGGGAGGGTTGATGAGACTAGTGCATTCAATGTCGTCTGCATGGATTTTAGCAAGGCCTTTGACAAGATTCTATATAGCAGACTGGTCAGAAAATTAAAAGTTCATGGGATTCAAGGGAAAGTGGCAAGTTGGAACCAAAACTGGCTCAATGGCAGGAAACAAAGGGCTATAGTTGATGGGTGTTTTGTGACTGGAAGGCTGTTTCAGTGGGGTTCCACAGGGCTCAGTACTGAGCCCCTTGTTGTTCATGGTATATATCAATGATTTAGACATTAACGTAGGAGGTATGATTTGGAAGTTTGCAAATGATGTGAAAACTGGTGGTGTGGTTGATAGTGAGGAAGGAAGCTGTAGACTGCAGGAAGATATCAATCTGTCAGGTGGGTAGAAAAGTGGCGAATGGAATTCAATCCAGAGAAGTGTGAGGTAATGCTTTGGGGAAGACAAACAAGGCAAGGGAATGCACAATAAATGGTAGGATTCTGAGAAGTGTAGAGGATAGAGGGACCTTGGAATGTATGTCCACAGCAGCAGGACAGGAAGACATATAGGATACCTTCCTATATTGGCCGAGGCCTAGATTATAAGAACAGGGAGATTATACTAGAACTATATAAAATACTAGTTCTACCACAGCTAGAGTACTACGTACAATTCTGGTCATCGTATTACTGGAAGGATGTGATCACACTAGAGAGGCTGTAAAAGAGATTTATGAGGATGTTGCCAGGAATGGAAAATTTAAGCTATAAGGACAGATAGGATTGGCCGGGTTTGTTTTCTTTGGGACAGAGGAGACTGCGAGAGATGTAATTGAGGTGTGTAAAATTATGAAGGGCCTAGATAGAGTACATAGAGACAACCAATATACCTTTGGAGACAGGTCAATAACTGGGAACACAGATTTAAAATAATTGGATTAGAGGGGAGTTAAAGAGTATTTCTTTCACTCAGAGAGTGGTGGGGGTCTGGAACTCAGTACTTGAAAGGGTGGTAGAAGCAGAAGCCCTCATCACATTTATGAAAAAATTGGATATGCACTTCAAGTGCCACAACTGTCAGAGCTATAGACCAAGAGCTGGATGATGGGATTAGACTGGATAGATCTTTTTGGCCAGAACAGACACAATGGGCCAAATGGCCTCCTTCTGTGCCGTAAAATCTTTTTATGCTTCTTCTATGTTTCCATGTTTGCGCTCCCCCACTTCCCACCCTCAATATGCAGCATTTATTCATCACCATATATATTGAAGAACAAAAAGATCCTGTAGCAGAGGCCTAAAATTCCCAGCATTGTTGGTTGACTCAGGATTTCTGTAAGCATTGAGTTCCTGCACTGAGACCTTATCCAGGAAACTTTGCAAACACAGATTGCTTCCAGTAAACACTACAGAACTACTTACAACTAAACACAATTACCCTGTAAGAGCCTAAAGCTGTCTACTGCAAAGCAGAAAGCCTGTCAATGACAAACATATTCGTCTATTAACTTGCACTAGATGGGAAAATGTATTTTCGAACCCAGTACCTTGTAAAAGATGGAGACAATCAAAACCCTACAGATAAGTATGGCTGTCATAAAACTAACAAATAATAGTGAAACTGGAGTGAAGACTATTTTGTCAATGTTTAGACAGCATAATTAGACGAGATGACAAAAGTATCCAAATCTGCTGAACTTTGTTAACAGTTTGATAATGCCTTGCTCTCAATATGCCCTCTCACTAAAGGAGTTTAATGCACATTTCCCTGGATCCCTAACTCACAATTACGCAAACCACTAAGTAGACTAACTAGAAGAATGACAAATTCTCGAGTGCTCTAACTCTTCATTATGAACAGATGCTGTTGACTGAGGAGGTGGTAAGACAAGGTCACTGTTACTCAGCCTCTTAATTATAAGTAGCACCACTAATTAACAGGGAGACATTTCCATTTTCCCCTTGATGAGTCGCCCACTGAAGGTCGACACCATGAACCTGACAAGTCTATTATCCAGAACAAGCTACCTCTCGGTCAGAAGAGAGCCAATGCTAACCAAAAAGCAGAAGAAACCTTTGGTGCTCCCAGAGGACAAATTCTTCAGTGGAAACTCTCACAAGAAACACAAATCATCATATCAAGAATCTCAATGAAATTTGAGCAAACAGATTGAACCATTAGAAATAGTGTCATTCATGACCTCAAGACATTCCAAAGTGCTTTACAGCCAATTAAGCACTTTTGAAATGTATTTACTGTTGTAATGTAGGAAAAACAGCAACCAATTTGCGCACTGCAAGGTCCCAAAAACAGCAATGTGATGATGACCAGATAATTTGGAGAAATAATAACATAATTAAAATGACAACTCAAAACAATTCAGTTTTGTTGGAATGGAGCAATGACTTCGAAGATATAATTTATAAAGACCCGAATTCATCCCTACAACACTTTTCACCTCTTTCCATTTATTTCTTCCATTCGAGTCCACTCATATATAGTGCACGTACCTCTTTCAAACACTCCCTCTCCTGTGAGAGATCTTCTAAACAAGATACTTAAATTTATTGGACTGAGATGATATGGAACTCATCTGGACAAAACCAGACAGACAGATAAATGGCCTCACAAAAGATTGATGGTTAAATCTTTGAAACTACTGATGCTGAATGCATGAATGAACTGGGTGAAACATTGATTGTCCGAATTTTACGGGAATATAAAGAACCACATAACCCTCTGGAGTAGAAATTATGATCTCACTATTTTGATTCACACTTAAAGCATCTGTATCACATTCTTGTTTGCACCATTTAAAGTATGCAGTAACCCAGGGCGGTTTCTCGACTCGAGAAAGAAATTTGGGACGAGTGCATTTTTACAGGCAAAACGGCTGTTTTTAAAACAATAAAATCCATTGTTTAGAGATACAGCACTGAAACAGGCCCTTCGGCCCACCGAGTCTGTGCCGACCATCAACCACCCATTTATACTAATCCTACACTAATTCCATATGCCTACCACCTCCCCACCTGTCCCTATATTTCCCTACCACCTACCTACACTAGGGGCAATTGCTAATGGCCAATTTACCTATCAACCTGCAAGTTTTTGGCATGTGGGAGGAAACCGGAGCACCCGGAGGAAACCCACGCAGACACAGGAAGAACTTGCAAACTCCACACAGGCAGTATTATTATTATTATTATTATTGTATTATTATAAAACAATCCCTTCTTTGGCAAGGTGCAAAATTCCAGATTCGACAAGATAGAAATTGTCAGTGCTCTGAAACAGGATACTTTTCCAGTTTTGCACCCAGAAGCAGCATTGAATACTCCCAACTTAGCTCAAGACACAACTATTATTAAGATTATTAAGTCTTTGTTTTGAGTTCCTATTTGCCTTAACATTTTCAGCTTCCATTAAAAATGATTTAAGTCTGGGTAAAAATCAGCAACACAATGGGGTAGGATCTTGAGTTTGGGCGATTGCATGATGGGTGATGGCAAGATGACAGAACATTTTACGCCTCTCCTGATTTTTATTTCCATATATCTCCAACTACTATTTATGAGTAAAAATCTGGAGTTGGGGGAACTTTAATGAAAATTTGGTCAAAACATTCACACTCTGTTTGCACTTGCCTTTAAAAAAACAAGATAAAGTTTTTGGAAGTTTTATTTTGAACAATGTTACATAATTGTCACGTCTGCTGGCTCGCTGGAGAGGAAACAAATGAAAAATACAACACACAGTACCAGATGTTATCCTCACATGGAGCTGAAAGAGACGCATAGATCCACATCTCCTGAGAGTGCCAAATATCATACAGGTCGGCAGCTCTTATCAATTTTCTAGTGAGAGTCAGTGAAATTTGCTTGGAAGCAGTTTTGAAATCTGGGAATTTAATAGGGAAAACGATCATGAAAAACTGAAAGGAGCTTAACTGAGAAAAGCTGTCTCTGTCTTGATCCCTGTCTCAAAACAGCAACGCCTGCCTCCCCATATTTTCCAGAAGATGCCAGGATCAGAGATAATATTGTCAGTGTTGCAACTCACTGCACCCCTCAACCATCTCCCCTGGCATTTACTAATTAACTTTAGAATAGATTCTGAACTATTATTATGTACAGGAAAATTTGTACTGAACACAAATTCATTTCTGATTAATGGTTCGTTCATTTGTTTGAAGATCGTTGCCACCTGACTGGATGAATTTGCCACTTACTTCTGCTTTGGAAGATTAGTGACATGAGACCAAAACATTCATTTGTGGGGCTGTCATCATTTAGTTTAATTATGAGAGGAACTTGGGGCTGAATCTTTGGGCCCAGCCAAGGGTGGGAACGATGGTGGAGGTGCCCAAAAATATTGACGTGGCCATTTTGGCAAAGGCAAGTTCGGGGCTGGTAGAGCTACCGTCCTCCATAAGAGAGGGAGCTAATTAGACTCATTAAGAGCTTTGTTAAGCACACTTAAAGGAGGCTGACTGGGATTTTCTAGTTGGCCTCCAGTTTCCTGACCCCACAAGGGGTCAGTTTAACTGCCTGGAGGTGGGCACCTAGCAGCAGGCCGTGGGGCCAGCGTGTCAGGCAGGCCTATAGGCTCTCCTTGCCTGCCTGGGTGTGGGTGCAGCCAAAGGCCACCCTGTAGGGGGATTCCCTGCACTACCCCCAACGCCCCTCCCCACAGTGATGGCCTGGCTGCTGTATCTGTTTTATAATTGAACTTTTAAAGAAGTTGTTGAGAGGGCACCTCAATGTTGAAGCACCCTTTCAGTTACTTACAATCTGTTGCAGGCTGCTGCTCCTCTTGAGCTGGAAGGCCTCAAATTGGCCCTCCAGCTTTGAAAGCCTGCCCACTGCCCCTAATTGGACAGAGAACCTGTCTCCATACCAATTAATGCGGTGCTTCCGTGAAAATCCCAGATCAGTCACTGTTCCCACCTGGTGGATGGTTCAGGACCCAGAAACAGTTCCAACTCCTGTTGCCCGGCCTGATGCGAAAATCCAGCCCCCAGTTTTGTATGGGTGGAGTTACGAACTCTTGTGAATCTTTTTATGTGCTTCAGTTACTTCGATCTGTGATCCAAAAATGGGGAAAGTATCTTACTGATCAATAGAAATCATTTAAATCGCAATTGAAACAGTAGAAAATCTAGTGTAGATGAACTAGCTAATATCATGAGGGACAGCTGCAGTAACACTCCATGGGGACATGACACAATGTACTCCTTGGAGATATACAGCAGAATCACTCCATCAGAGCCCAGTTGTAATAAAATGCCCTGGAGGAGAGGAGCAGAGAGACTCAAGGGCCAATTTTAACCACCCGCCCGGGACAAACCTGCTGGCCAGGCAGTTAAAATTGCCGTAGTGATTTACCTGTTGCTATCCTGCTGCCTTCCCGCCAGTTGAAATTTTAACTTGCTCTTTTAAGCAGACAGGTGAGACAGTCATCAGAAAGTAGCAGCACCCTTCTTTAAATACGCAGATCGAGCTCTGATGATGTAATCTGCTTCCGACTGCAGTTTTAATCAGAGCTCTCTGCACCAGCAACAGATCTGGGGCCAGAAGAGGCCCTAAAGAGCGAGTGAACTGAAATTTTTGTTTTTGCTGTGGGCTCTTTGGGGGAGTTAAGATCAAGGCATTAGGGTTCAGATACATACAACAGGTTGAGGACAGGTTGGCAAATTTGTTGACAAAAAAATTAGGGATCCGAGGTTTTATGGAAAAAGGAGATAACAAAGAGCTGAAGCAAAACCTGTGCAAAGGCACTGGTTAGGCCATTGTTAGAATATTGCCCTGGAAGTTGATTTGTGCTGGCAGGCTGGTGTGGACTGGAGATGGGGAACGTGAGACCAGTGAGCTGCAGAAACCTGCTGGGCATTCTCAGGCAGCTTGTGGCCACTGCACCGCAGGCAGGTCTGTATTGGGAGGAGGGACCGATGGCATTGGAGGGGTGAGGGGAGCAACAATTGGTAGAAGAATGGAGGAAGTCATCGTTAGAGGGAGGGGGTGATTGGCAGGATGTAGAAGAATGGCAGGCATTGGTCTGTGGCACTGCTGTGAAGATTCCAGCTCCACATCATGTAAGTAGGCAGGTTAGGCTGCATGAAGACTACATGAAGTGTCACAGGAGTTGGTGCCAGCAAGTTTTAGGGAAGAGCAGTTTTACAAAGGGGACCTCAAACAGACATTCCTCCCTTTCTTTGCATATGCAAAGGACTTAATGCCTGTTTCAGGAACATGCCCTGTATGCCTCTTCTTGCCTTTACCAACATAGCAGGGAACCCCTTATCGGCAGGTATTGAGCGACATGCCTCGCTTGCCATATTAGATGCTTAGGCCCCCATTTTGTGCCTCAGAAAAGGGCAAGGCACTATCCAATTTCTCACCATTGTGTCCAATTTTGAATGCCTTGCTTTATGAAAGATGTCAAGTCCATAATAAGTATGCAGATTCACTGATACTAGGGATGAGAGGCTTTAGTTATGAATATAGACTAAAGAAATAAGGGGTTAGTTCTTTAGAGGGAAGAAGAGAACAAATGAGATATTCAAAATCAAGAGGTAAATCATGAGAAACTATTTCCACTAGTCGACGATCTGGTAACTGGCAGGTTAAGATTATCACAAAAAATGAAGGGAGAGGGAAGCAGAATTTTTTTTACATGGAGGGTTGTTAGGAAATGGAATACCCAATCAGAAACTGTGGTCAAAGCAGAACCGTACTGGCTGTTAAGGAAGGGAATTAATGTCTGAAAAAGAAAAATTTTAAAGGGTATGGGGCAACGTACCATCTAATTTTTTTTTTAGTGCATGGGTGATTTGTTTAAGTGCACAGACCCTTTACATTTTCTGGCGTAGCTGCCCACGTGCTGTAACTGAAAGGGGACAACTCCTGTGAGGCCTACTCGGGAACTTTCAGGCCTCTGTGTGGCCATGTAGCTGAGAGGGAACATTGGTGTCGGGCAAGTGCAGGGAAATGGAACCAACTGAATAGCTCTTTCAGAGAGGTGTGACACAGCCACAATTTGCTGAATGACTTCCTTTTGTGCTGTAAAATCCTATGATTCTATAACTCGATAAAAAATCCTTTGGTCTTGGAAATTACTTGTAATTTCTGTCATCATCAGCTTTATCCAGCTGGATACAGAGCAAAGCTAATTATAGTGGTCAATGACCTATGACCTTAAAGCCAATAAGAAGTAGAAAGGAATCCTTCTTTAATGAAACAGGATGTGGATTGTATTTTTTTTTATACAACTATTTTCTAAATAAAATGTTATTGATCATTTTGGACTGCATAACACCTTAGTTCCGTTTGATACATCATTGCTCTGCCCACGTTAGGTTTAATAGGAATTAAAACACTCACAGTGATAACTACCTAACTCTGACGCAGCACACCCACTTCTTTTACAGGCACGTATAGCATCGACACCCACACAGGGTTAGAGCAATTGAAATGCTGAACCAGAGAACAGAGGAGACTAGGGGAGGAGAAAGTGGTGGGAAAAGGAAGGGGAGGAGGAGAGGAAAAGGAGAAGGAGAGAGTTATAGCAGAATGAAGAAAAAGCAACGTCTTGAAAATCATGGGGTCAAGAGCAGTGCTGCAATTTCCCCATTACACAAATTAAAATACCATAAATAAGTTTAATTTTTAAAAAATTCCAAACTGTTTTCTCCAACATTGGAAAACTATTATTTTATCAATCCACAGATTAAAACATGAATTTTCTTCAGTAAAAGTTCATTAAAAATAATTATTAATACTTACCAAGCTGAATAAACAGGAATTCCATATAGTAGTCATTGTAAAAATGCTACAGGAGCTCTAGGTAAAAGACAGCACTGCTATAAACACCTCCTGTTCTTCAAAACAAATGGCAGTACAGCCTAGTACTTGGGAGCCAACCAAGAAGCACATTACAGGTAGAGTCCCATTGATAGCCTGACATGACCCATGTTTCAGTAATCTATGATGACTCTCCGCAATTAGATCTTAGTTGTTCAAGTGTTCAGTCACTCTGGAGCGAATTTTAACTCCCAAAAATGGGGGATTGGGGTCAGATGAGATTTTAAATTTTTCAAACCCGACCCCAACGCACTCACCTTCAGGTTTGGCAGTACAGGGGATGGGCAACCTACCCACTCTCAGGAGGCGGGTTGGTATTCAAAATATTTTAATGAGGTTGACAGATTCAGATTTAACCTGCTTTGCAGGTTTAACCCTTTCCATCTGCATTTCTCAGGCCTCAGGGAACCTGAAAGCTCAAAGGATTTATGGGCAGCTTTTGGGGGAAGGTTCGTCAATTTATAGCACTGCTTGTGGACTAGGATGAACAGAAGAGTGCTTCCCCCAGTTCCGCAAGGTCCTCCCCTATCTGACCGATCCTGTACAAAGACTTCTTGGGGCTGGGAATAGGAATCCCCGGGAGTGGACCCCCCGCCCCACTCCACCACTCTCAGTAACAGCTGTGGGCTCCTTACTTGCACTGTGGCTTGCTCTGGAGTGCTTCCGTGCTTGATTGGAAGCAAAGCTTGCCAATCAGGCTGACTTCTGGGCAGGGAATGCAGGAAAACCTAGATTCAGATTTAACCTGCTTTGCAGGTTTAACCCTTTCCATCAGCATTTCTCAGGCCTCAGGGAACCTGAAAGCTCAAAGGATTTATGGGCAGCTTTTGGGGGAAGGTTCGTCAATTTATAGCACTGCTTGTGGACTAGGAGGAAATGAAGAGTGCTTCCCCCAGTTCCTCAAGGTCCTCCCCTATCTGACCGATCCTGTACAAAGACTTCTTGGGGCTGGGAATAGGAATCCCCGGGAGTGGACCCCCCGCCCCACTCCACCACTCTCAGTAACAGCTGTGGGCTCCTTACTTGCACTGTGGCTTGCTCTGGAGTGCTTCCGTGCTTGATTGGAAGCAAAGCTTGCCAATCAGGCTGACTTCTGGGCAGGGAATGCAGGAAAACCTAGACTTCTAGGTTTCCAATCCAAAATTCCGCCACCCCTCCCTTTTACCCACCTCCACCCTCCACCATACAACCCTGTCAATATCAGGACCTCTGGTTCTCATTTTAGTGTTTGATTGACCTGGGTTTGATTACATTAGTCTATTCATTGATCAAGGTTCGCTATATGAATTAAGCCTATGGGTGGAGCTGAAGAGTTTGAAACTGAAACCAAAAGAGACATAGCTGGAAGGTTCTACCAAACACAGATTGTTCTGAAGAAGACATTGTACTGAGATGTAGTAAGAGCTGAGATACTTTAATGTGCTGTAAATAAACTAGTTGGTGATTTAATACAAGTGTGATATCTGCATTGCTCTGAGATAAATCAGATGTACATAATATATCCAGCAACCCGGCATAAACATAAGAAATGATATGGCTACGAGGATGATTCAACAAAATTTAATGTTATGAGCTCCAGAACCATTTCTTTCTAAGGGTGGGAAATCCTCCCTTGTGCTGGGAACGATGGATTTCGGGGTTCAAGACCTACTTACTTGCTATGGGGATGGACAGCCCAGATATAGCAGTGAAGTGTAAGAAAGCGATACTTGCGCATTGTCTAGGAGCAGAAGGCCAGCGTATATTCGAGCAGCTCACAGAATATACGTTTACGATGGATATGGTAGCAAGAGCTCTCAAAAAATACTTTGGGCCAAAGAAAACTGTAATAATAGAACAATACGCATACCGCCAGAGATCCCAGGGACATGGTGAGCCCATTTAACAATGCATAGCAACATTGCAGCAGTTGGCATCTGCATGTAGATTTGGCGTACTGGCCAGTGAACTAATTCGTGACCCATTAATTGAAAAGACTTTAACTCCACTGATTAGGGACATCTTCTCATGGAGGATAATGATTTAGCCTTGGGAAAAGCCATAACCATAAAGTAGTCCAGATTGAATCTGCCATGTCATATTCAAAAAGGTTATACACACATGCACCCTTAGACTCAGGGGGATGAATTTTAAAAGCTCGCAGCCGATCTCAGCGGCAAGCATGAAAAAAGGTGCAGCACACATGTGATTTGTGCACCACTGAGCCACCGCGATATTTCACGCAACGGCTCATTTACATGGAGGGGGTGGAACACCTGCCCCTGATGACATAGAGAAGGCAGCTGCTCCCTCCCTGGCAACAGCGTCCGGCACCACCGCCATTTTTAAAGGTGCATCAGGGCCTTCAGTTTCATTTCTATGTTTAAAGGCACAGCTTTGTTCAAAAATTAAAATAAAAATTAGTTCACACCTGCAATTCCCCCTCCCACCACACCCCAATGAATAAAGAGACTTAGCAGTTGTCAGGAAAAAAGACAGAGGCGCAAGGGAAGAGCCAACTGTGTAACAGCCCCGAAAATCAAATTTTTCTGCAGCACCTGTGGAAGAGCCTGTCACTCTAAAATTGGCCTTTATAGCCACTCCAGGCGCTGCTCCACACACCACTGACCACCTCCAGGCGCTTACCCATTGTCTCTCGAGATAAGGAGGCCAAAGAATTATTTTTCCTCTCTGCCCAAAAACAGTAAATTCCCGATTCTGACCTTTCCCCCTGAACTTTCTGTACTTTGACCTTCAACCCCTTCCTACCATCCCCTCAACCAATAGTGTTCGTTTTTTTTTATTCATTCATGAGACGTGGGCATCACTGGCAATGCAAGCATCTATTGCCCATCCCTAATTGCCCTTGAGAAGGTGGTGGTGAGCTGCCTTCTTGAACCGCTGCAGTCCATGTGAGGTAGGTACACCCACAGTGCTGTTAGGAAGGGAATTCCAGGATTTTGACCCAGCGACAGTGAAGGAATGGTGATATAGTTCCAAGTCAGGATGGTGTGTGACTTGGACGGGAACTTGCAGATGGTGATGTTCCCATGCATCTGCTGCTCTTGTCCTTCGAGATGGTTGAGGTCGCGGGTTTGGAAGGTGCTGTCTAAGGAGCCTTGGTGTGTTGCTGCAGCACATCTTGTAGATGGTACACACTGCTGCCACTGTGCGTTGGCGGTGAAGGGAGTGAATGTTTGTGGATGGTGTGCCAATCAAGCGGGCTGCTTTGTTCTGGATGGTGTTGAGCTTCTTGAGTGTTGTTGGAGCTGCACCCATCCAGGCAAGTGGAGAGTATTCCATCACACTCCTGACTTGTGCCTTGTAGATGGTGGACAGGCTTTGGGGAGTCAGGAGGTGAGTTACTCGCTGCAGGATTCCTAGCCTCTGACCTGCTCTTGCAGCCACGGTATTTATATGGCTACTCCAGTTCAGTTTCTGGTCAATGGTAGCCCCTAGGATATTGCTAGTGGGGGATTCAGCGATGGTAATGCCATTGAATATCAGGGGGAGATGGTTAGATTCTCTCTTGTTGGAGATGGTCATTGCCTGGCACTTGTGTGGCGCGAATGTTACTTGCCACTTATCAGCCCAAGCCTGGATATTGTCCAGTTCTTGCTGCATTTCTACACGGACTGCTTCATTTTTGCCGTTCACCCCCCCTCCTGCCCTGAAAACCTCATTCCTCCCCCCTCCCCACCAGTCTTCCGCCTCATATACCTTTTTATTATACCTTTATTAACATTTGTTAGGGGGGATATGCGTGGAAAGTTCTTTACGCAGAGGGTGGTGGGCACCTGGAACGCATTGCCAGCGGAGGTGGTAGATGCGGGCACGATGGAGTCTTTTAAGATGTATCTAGACAGATACATGAATGGGCAGGAAGAAAAGAGATACAGAAGCTTAGAAAATAGGCGACATGTTTAGAGAGAGGCTCTGGATCGGCGCAGGCTTGGAGGGCCGAAGGGCCTGTTCCTGTGCTGTAATTATCTTTGTTCTTTGTCTTTGTTCTTTGTTTTTTTCACTGAGCGGCAGTAAAATGGGGCGGGGCCTTCCTGGCTCGAGGCCCGTGGCGGGCCTCTCCCAGAAGTATTTTTCAGGCCCTCCCGCCACAACCCCTGACATCGGGGACGGGGGTGGGGGTGCGGGTGCGGGCTTGTAAAATTCAGCCCAGGATTGCAGACACAACTTGCCCCACAAGCTTCAGTGCAAGGGTTACGGACAAGAAGATCTCAGCAACCTCATCAAAAAGTGCCTCATCATGGTCACTTACTTTCAAAACTGTCCAAATTGTGGAAATACTCATCGAGTCACAATGCCATGTTCAGCTCAAGGGAAAAGTGTAACTCATGTTTAAAGTGGAACCATTTTGCAAAAATGTGCAAGTCGTCGAAGAAAAAGACTTCATCAGTCCGACATGTGGGGGAGTCTCTTCCTGAGAGTGAGGTACATGTATTTACCACCACAGAAAATAAAGCACCAGGTTACTTTAAGGAGTGCTTAGTTGAGATTGCAGGGCTCTCAGTATCACTTTATATCGTTGTTGGTGCAAAAGTATCTATTTTGAGTGACAAACTCTACCAACGGTATTTTTCACAATTCCCTCTCACTCCTGCAACAGACACTCTTCAAAGTTATGACGACACTCATTTCAGTTTCAGGGATGATCACAGTTCCAGTACTCTACAAAAACGTCACCCTAGCAGATTCACTTTCTATGTAGCGAAAGGCTGAAGCCTTATGTAGCTTCGATAAGCTTGGATTCAAACTTGAAGACCCTACAGGAGCACACATTAATGGGATTGATGATGCAGATTATATATGCCAGTATCATTCCTTATTTACTGGATATGGGGAGATCAAGGGGCACTATCATGCTCCTCGCATTGACACATCAATTCGACCAGTTTCACAAAATTTGAGACAGTTGCTGTTTGCAATCCGTGCTGAAGTGTCACAGGAGCTGAAACGACTAGAGGCAGATGATATAATTGAGCGAATGGACTCCGCATGGATATCAAATCTAATCATTGCACTATGAAAAAATGGAGAACTTAGACTATGCATTGACCTAAAAGCTGTCAACAAAGTTATCATACCAGACAAGTATCCACTTCCTGCAATCAAAGAACTGTAGCATCATTTCATGACTCCACCATCTTCACAAAGCTTGATATGCAACGAAGATATCTTCAGATACCTCTAGAGGAACAAAGTAAATCTCTTACAGCTTTTGTTACCCATGAAGGTGTGTTTCAGTACCGCAGAATTCCATACGGACCTAGTGCATTCCAGAAGATCGTTTCTTCAGTCTTGTCAGATGTTGAGGGAATGCTCAACCTTAATGACGTCATTGTCCACAGAAAGGACAAAGCTGAACATGATCAATGCTTATTAACAGTGCTCACTCGACTTGCAAAAGACAGTTTGATGCTCAACAAGGACAAATGCACATTTGTGGCACCCGTGATTGACTTTCTTGGTTGCAGAAAGCAGCTGGAGTAAAGCCGACACACTCTCTTACTGGAAAGTCACCAGCCGAGCTCATGAAAGGTCATAACTTCCGCACGCCACTGACTATTCTTAAGCCATCACTACCAGTTAACGAGGATGTCAGAGTGAAAGCAGATGAAATCGTGAAGCAACAAGGTAAAACAAAAGAATACTTTGACAAACGTACAGGTGCAAGGGAACCACAACTTAAAGTTGGAGATTGTGTTCAAATCAAATGGTAAATGTTGACCACAAAATTGCTTCATCAGTATCAGGTCAAAAGCAGATTAAACATTTGCTAGATACCAATGATTATCTGTTGGATGACAACAGCAAGTGGAACACGAGACATTTGATAGGGAGCAGACCAGGATATTTTGAGGATAGTGGTTTTGAGGATACATTTCCTTTTCCTATGAGTGATGTTAGTAATCTGTCTCATCAAGCTGATCAAACAGATCCACAACCCCAAATCCGTAAATCTAACCGCAGACCTAAGAGACCTTCCTATCTTAAAGACTATTTCTGTACTTAGAGAAAACAGACAAGTTGAACACTAAGAAATAACAATGTATGTATATATATATATGTTTGTTGTTTAGAATACTTTAATTCAAAAATAGTGTTTTTCATTAAAAGGGGGATAAATGTAGGGCTCTGCCGTGGCGCCCTTCAAACTCAGCGCGGCGCCCGTATTTAGTGGCCGCCGCAGAGCCCCCATGATATTTCGTGCGGGGGCTCATTAGTATCACTGCGCCAAGCCGCCCCCCCTCCCGCCATATTACGTAGGGAGAGGCGGGATATTCTGCGCAGTGAGGAACTTTTCGACAGCTGTGCAGCAGGTGCTGTGGCCCTATTTAAAGCGCCCCAGCACCTGCTTCCTGACAGCTGACAAAGAATACTTACCTGACTGCTGAAGAGTGGGGCTGCTGCCAATCTGGCAGCAAAGCAGAAAGTGCTGCAGAAATCCAGCAGGTCAGGCAGCATCTGTGGAGAGAGAAGCAGAGTTAACTTGAACAAGTTCACAGACCTGAAAGTTAACTCTGCTTCTCTCTCCACAGATGCTGCCTGACCTGCTGAGTTACCCCAGCACTTTCTGCTTTGCTGCCACATACTTACCCTGCTGTGCCCCAGTGTCCTGTGAAGTTGCGATCCTCTTCTTCCACTCAAGTGTTACACTGCTTCTTGTAGGCGTGCTGTACCTGGGTGAATAATCCTCATTTTTGCAGGATGTGAGACTTAAATGTACCATAAAATGCAAATACACAACAGAAATAAAACCATAATTGAAGAATATTTATATACTATGGGCTTCTAATCATCTGACTCTGAAAAGATGCGGACTAATAAGCATTTGGAATCTGTATTCATTTCACTGCCAACTGTTATGTGAAAATACATGTAACTGCAACTAAACAATCTGTGTTAAAAAACAGGAAAATATGTTCATATTTTAGCTGCATTGCCAGCTAGAAATATTACACCAATAAATATCATCACGCATCGATGTGTAATAGTTGAAAAACCATGACAACAGCACAGGTCACTAGTCCTGCATAGGTCTTCAAACATGTGCAAGACAAACCTTGCAGCCAAAAGTCAGAGCAGTTACACAGTGGAGTCACCTTGGCATTTAAAGGACCACACCAAAAGCCAAGGATGGCAGAGGGGTGCTCTAGGGTGGCCCCACAGTTCAGCGATGCCTCCCTGCTCACTCTCCTCCAGGCTGTGCGGGCAAAGCAGGAGGTCCTTTTCACCAGCGATGGTAAGAAGAGGGCCTCCCGCCTGAACAAGGCAGTCTGGCTGGAGGTGGCGGAGAAGTGGAGTAACTGTGGGTTATCTGGCGTCAAAGGGTCCAACGCCGGAAGGGGATGGACAATCACTCTCCCAGCCAGCTGGAGCCCTCTAGGCCTCATGCGCACAGGGTACGACCGCCAAGGTCATTCACAGCCAAAGAGCTATCATAGCAGCAACCTTCCTACAGCCAGGCTGCTAACGCAGAAGTGGCATTTCCAAAAAGTATCCTGACACAGATGGATCTGCATGGGTGACACAACACTGTAGAAAGGCCGGAAACAAAATTATCTTCATTCACATTGCGTTGCTTTTGCTGTGTGAATGAAGTGTGCCAACATGTACTGATCATGGCTCCTCCCGTTACATCATTGGCCTTCCAGAATTGCCAATGTATGGAATAACAGCATTACCATGTCATTATTACTCATGTGTGTCTCCACGGATGCAGTAACATGGACAATGGCTCAGTACTCAGCTGCCAGATGTGGACTGCTGCACAACAGGTGAATGAGGGTGCTGTGTGGCATGCAGAGCACACGGTGGCTCCTATGGCATGGAGAACCTTTGATCAAAGAGGCGCTGCCGTGCATCCCTAGCTCGCTGCTTGCCCTGCATGCGGTGCTTGGATGTTCTCTGTCCTCCCATGTGCCTTCCCTGCTGTAAGACCTCAGCGTCCTCCATCCAAGGATGAGTCCTACTCATGTCTCACCTCATCCTGCAAGGCTTCCCCCCTATTGACTGTGCAGCTGTGCAGAGTACAGCAGACAGCAATGATATGAGCTACCCTTTCCGGCTCGTACAGCAGGGCACCACCTGATCTATCCAGGCAGCGGAATTGCATTTTCAGCATGCCGATCGCCTGCTCAATGGTGGCCCTTGTAGCTCCGTGGCTGGCGTTGTATCGCTCTTCTGCAGCAGTGCTGGGGTGTCTCACCAGTCAGCAGCCATGCATGCAAGGGATAGCCCTTGTCTCCAAGAAGCCACCCCTCTATCTGAGCCATTTCAGTGAACAGCAACGGCAACTGTGACTGGCGCAGGATGAAGGCGTCATGACAGCTGCCCTGAAAGTGGGCACAGATTCGCATGAATTGCTTCCGGTGATCACATACCAGCTGCACGTTCATTGAGTGGAAGCCCTTACGGTTTACATATTCATCTGGTCACCCAGCGGGAGCCTTGATGGCCACATGGGTGCAATCTATGACCCCTTGCACCTGTGGGAATCCAGCAATGGAGCCGAAACCGGTGGCCCTCTTGGCTTGGCTTTCAGAGTCCGTCGTGAAGTGGATATAGTCACCTGCCTTCCGGAACAAGGCATTGGTGACCTCCCTGATGCAGCGGTGCACTGCTAACTGTGTGACCCCACAAAGGTCTCTGGTGGGCCCCTAAAATGATGCAGAGACTATCACTTTGAGGGCCACAGGTATAGGATGTACCCTGAAGCCCCTGGGCTGCAGATCATCATTCAGCAGGGCACAGAGATGTGTCACCCATCTCTCTTGACAACCGCAGTCGCATCTGACACTGGTGCAGTGACCTCTGCAGATATGTCATGCGGGACCTGTAGATGCGCGGCGATCTGTAATGGTGTGCTGCTGCCCATGACCGGGGGCCTCTATGTGTGCTGCAACTGCCTGTTGGTTTTGCCTGCAGCGCATATGGATCCTCTCAAGGAGCACATCAATGAATATAGGGTGAATCATCCCCATCTTCAAGTTGCAATTCAACTTGGTTCCTTCAGTTCTTCGAAGGTTCCTGACAGGGCAGAGATTGATGTTGAGTGGTACCTCAGGTGCTTTCATGCAGCAGCCGTGTGGTATGGCATAACCTTGCCCTTCTTAGCTCCCACTAAGAGTGGCACCGCATGACCACATAAAGATTGAACAAGCTGCATCGATTGGCCCACAAGACATATAAGCTTCACCTGCCTACTGTCTCTGGCAGTCTCCCCACATACAGGGTGACTCGAGTGCCATTGCTCCTTCAATGACAGAGGCAGTCAATGGCACAGAGCTGCCACCCATTACGGAGGACGGAATCGCAGTGGCTCCCTTCGGTAATGCAGAGTGAAACCCCTGAATAACTGCCCTCCCTCCTCCCTTCCAGTATGCAAAGTGAGACTCCTGAATATCCCCCTTCCTCTCTTTAAGAATGCAGAGTGAGACCGCTGAATATCTCCCCCCTCCCTTCCGTAATGCAGAGTGAGACCGCTGAATATCCCCCCCTCACTCCTCCCTTTGAGTATGTAGAGTGACCCCTGAATATCCCCCCTCCCTCCTCCCTTTAAGAATGCAGAGTGAGAATCCTGAATATCTCTCCACTCCCTCCTCCCTTTCGCAATGCAGAGTGAGACCCCCAAATAGCAGACCTTACCTTCGCTGGCGGCAACTTCTTCCTCGGAGGACCGGCCAGCTTTTCAAATCGTGAATGGGACGGCACATGACGGCCGGCTGTTCAGCGAAAAATCCAGAAGTGTCAGTGGAGAGGAGGCGGGCTGCATAATCTGCAGAGGTAAGTAGCATTTAACATATTCTAATTGGGGTGCCGCTGCCATGCGGCCAGCGGGGGCCGCATTGAGGTCCCCCCACCGCCGGTAATTTGCAGCAGGCCCTTCTCAATGTCACGGGACGAGGTGGGCCTCTCCCCGCAGAATTTTACTGGCCCCCACGCCATGACCCACAACTTCGAGGGGCCAGTAAAATTCAGCCCGTAGTGTTTGGTTGATCTGGGTTTGATTGCAATAGTCTTTTCATTGATCTGTGTTCACTGTGCTTGATTGCTTAAGCCTATGGGTGGAGCTTAAGAGTTTGAAACTGAAACATAACTAGAAGGTTCTACTAAACACATACTGTTCTAAAGAAGACATTGTACTGAGATGCAATAAGAGCTGAGTTACTTTAAAGTGCTTGATGGCAAGCACAGACACAATGGGCCGAAGGGCCTGTTTCTGTGCTGTATAACTCAATGACTATGATATCTGCATTGCTTTGAGATAAATCATATATATATAATATATCCAGAAACCTGGTGTAAATATAACACTCGTTATAGATTACAATTGATGTTAAGCTCACAGATCTGTAGTTAGCTTGTTTCTCTCTCCCTCCTTCCCGTTTAAAAAAAATAGTGACTTTTGACAACTTTTCAATCTAGTGGCGTAATTCCTGAATGTAGTTTTGCAAAATTATGACTATCTCATCTGCAATTACCTCAACCTTGGGTGGATATCATTAGTTCTTAGCAATTTGTTTATCTCAAGTCTGATTATTTTCTACATTACCATTTAAGAAAAACCTATATGCTAAGTTCTTCTTGTTGATGTATTGTAATGTTCCCTTATATAATGTTCCCTTGTACCACTGGTATTTAGTTATCTTACTGCACTGTGAATACAGATACAAAGTACTCATTTAATGAGTCTGTATTTTCCTTATTGTCTATTAAAGTTTCACCTGCGTCTGTCCTTAATGTGTATTCGCATTGTTCTTTCCCACTCCCTTCTCTTAATGTATATATTTCAAACCTTTGTTGTTAGCTTTCATATCCCTTGCAAGTTATTTTGTATTCTCCTTTTGAAACACTCCTATTACTTTCCTTGTTGCTTTTTACAGCTCTGCCAGCCTGCTAGGTTTCCTCTTTTCCTTGCATTTGTATAAGCTATTCCTTTCAACTTGATACTCTGTGACAACATTAGTGGTAATGTCATTGTGCTGGAGCGAATGGCATCTATTTTTTCCAGAATGCATAGAAAATAGGTAACAGGCACTCTAATGGGCATCATCTTCATGCTATGTTTTGGTGAAATTATGCGTAAGCAACATTTTGATGGGCTTTAATTCAATTTATGATCATTCCACATTTTTGTGAACTCAGTGTCTGTTAAAAAGAGGGATCAAACAGTTTTTTTTTGAGTTAGCTGTGGCTCAGTGTGTAGCATTCTCGACTATGAGTCAGAAATTTGTGCGTTACATACCACTCCAGAGACTTAATCTCGGCTAACTCCTTAGT